>NC_141549.1:26210000-26345000 GCF_021556685.1 Rattus norvegicus
TCATTTCTGATTTTGTTAATTTGGATACACTCGCTGTGTCCTCTCATTAGTCTGGCTAAGGGTTTATCTATCTTGTTGGTTTTCTCAAAGAACCAACTTCTGGTTCTGTTGATATTTTCTATGGTCCTTTTTGTTTCTACCTGGTTGATTTCAGCTCTCAGTTTGATTATTTCCTGGCTTCTACTCCTCCTGGGTGTGTTTGCTTCTTTTTGTTCTAGAGCTTTTAGGTGTGCTGTCAAGCTGCTGACATATACTCTTTCCTGTTTCTTTCTGCAGGCACTCAGCGTTATGAGTTTTCCTCTTAGCACAGCTTTCATTGTGTCCCATAAATTTGGGTATGTTGTACCTTCATTTTCAGTAAATTCTCAGAAGTCTTTAATTTCTTTCTTTATTTCTTCCTTTACCAGGTTATCATTGAGTAGAGAATTGTTCAATTTCCACGTATATGTGGGCATTCTTCCCTTATTGTTATTGAAGACCAGTTTTAGGCCGTGGTGGTCCGATAGCACGCATGGGATTATTTCTATCTTTCTGTATCTGTTGAGGCCCGTTTTTTGACCAATTGTATGGTCAATTTTGGAGAAAGTACCATGAGGAGCTGAGAAGAAGGTATATCCTTTTGCTTTAGGGTAGAATGTTCTATAAATATCTGTTAAGTCCATTTGGCTCATGACTTCTCTTAGTCTGTCTACGTCTCTGTTTAATTTCTGTTTCCATGATCTGTCCATTGATGACAGTGGGGTGTCCTACTATTATTGTTTGAGGTGCAATGTGTGTTTTGAGCTTTAGTAATGTTTCTTTTACGTATGTAGGTGCCCTTGTATTTGGGGCATAGATATTTAGGATTGAGAGTTCATCTTGGTGGATTTTTCCTTTGATGAATATGAAGTGTCCTTCCTTATCTTTTTTGATGACTTTTAGTTGAAAATTGATTTTATTTGATATTAGAATGGCTACTCCAGCTTGCTTCTTCTGACCATTTGCTTAGAAAGTTGTTTTCCAGCCTTTCACTCTGAGGTAGTGTCTGTCTTTGTCTCTGAGGTGTGTTTCCTGTAGGCAGCAGAATGCAGGGTCCTCATTGCATATCCAGTTTATTAATCTATGTCTTTTTATTGGGGAGTTGAGGCCATTGATGTTGAGAGATATTAAGGAATAGTGATTATTGCTTCCTGTTATATTCATATTTGGATGTGAGGTTATGTTTGTGTGCTTTCATTCTCTTTGTTTTGTTGCCAAGACGATTAGTTTCTTGCTTCTTCTAGGGTATAGCTTGCCTCCTTATGTTGGGCTTTACCATTTATTATCCTTTGTAGTGCTGGATTTGTAGAAAGATATTGTGTAAATTTGGTTTTGTCATGGATTATCTTGGTTTCTCCATCTATGTTAATTGAGAGTTTTGCAGGATACAGTAACCTGGGCTGGCATTTGTGTTCTCTTAGGGTCTGTATGACATCTGTCCAGGATCTTCTGGCTTTCATAGTTTCTGGCGGAAAGCCTGGTGTAATTCTGATAGGTCTGACTTTATATGTTACTTGACCTTTTTCCCTTACTGCTTTTAATATTCTTTCTTTATTTTGTGCGTTTGGTGTTTTGACTATTATGTGACGGGAGGTGTTTCGTTTCTGGTCCAATCTATTTGGAGTTCTGTAGGCTTCTTGTGTGCCTATAGGTATCGCTTTCTTTAGGTTAGGGAAGTTTTCGTCTATGATTTTGTTGATATTTACTCGTCCTTTGAGCTGGCTGTCTTCACTCTCTGCTACACCTATTATCCTTACGTGTGATCTTCTCATTGAGTCCTGGATTTCCTGTATGTTTTGTGACCAGTAGCTTTTTCCACTTTACATTATCTTTGACAGTTGAGTCAATGATTTCTATGGAATCTTCTGCTCCTGAGATTCTCTCTTCCATCTCTTGTATTCTGTTGGTGAAGCTCGTATCTACAGCTCCTTGTCTCTTCTTTTGGTTTTCTATATCCAGGGTTGTTTCCATGTGTTCTTTCTTGATTGCTTCTATTTCCATTTTTAATTCCTTCAACTGTTTGTGTTTTCCTGGAATTCTTTCAGGGATTTTTGTGACTCCTCTCTATGGGCTTCTACTTGTTTATTTATGATTTCCTAGACTTCTTTCATGGATTTTTGTGACTCCTCTCTATGGGCTTCTACTTGTTTATTTATGATTTCCTGGAATTCTTTCAGGGATTTTTGCGATTCCTATCTGTAGGCTTCTACTTGTTCTCTAAGGGAGTTCTTCACGTCTTTCTTGAAGTCCTCCAGCATCCTGATCAAATATGATTTTGAAACTATATCTTGCTTTTCTGGTGTGTTTGGATATTCCATGTTTATTTTGGTGGGAGAATTTGGCTCCGATGATGCCATGTAGTCCTGGTTTCTGTTGCTTGGGTTCCTGCGCTGGCCTCTCGCCATCAGATTATCTCTAGTGTTACTTTGTTCTGCTATTTCTGACAGTGGCTGGACTGTCCTATAAGCCTGTGTGTCAGGAGTGCTGTAGACCTGTTTTCCTGTTTTCTTTCAGCCAGTTATGGGGACAGAGTGTTCTGCTTTCAGGCGTGTAGTTTTTCCTATCTACAGGCCTTCAACTGTTCCTGTGGGCCTGTGTCTGGAGTTCACCAGGCAGGTCACTTGCAGCAGAAAAGTTGGTCTTACCTGTGGTCCCGAGGCTCAAGTTTGCTCGTGGGGTGCTGCCTACGAGCTCTCCGCGGTGGCAGCAACCAGGAAGATCTGCGCCACCATTTCCGGGAGCCTCAGTGCACCAGGGCTCCAGATGGCGTTTGGTGTTTTCCTCTGGCGTCAGAGATGTGTGCAGAGTGCAGTCTCTTCTGATTTCCCAGGCGTGTCTGCCTCTCTGAAGGTTTAGCTCTCCCTCCCACGGGATTTGGGTGCAGAGAACTGTTTATCCGGTCTGTCCTAAATTCTTTTGTTTTATTGATGAAAAATGTCCCTGGTTAATTTTAAGCAGTGTGGGGCTGAGGGTGACAAGTGTGCAGGCCTGCTAACAAGCAAGCTGCAGGCTGTGCGTGGGCAACAGCACAGCTCAGGCCAAGTCAGCATAAGAAGAGTTTCAAGGTGAGGAAGCCAGCGCAGAAACAGGGATGTATTGGGGTAAGTTGGGCTAGAAAAGGCCTCGATGATTTGGACTAGCTTGAGTAAAACTTGTAATAAAAAAGGGACAAGGTAATGGTAAATTGTTTTTATGTATGCGTTCTTTTAGAGTTATGTTTTAGTCTTTGGACCTGATTAGAGATAGTTTACACCCTAGACATGAGAGAGAATGGGTTTGGAAAAAAGAGTCCTCCCAGACTCTCCATGGATGCTTTGGAGAAAGAGAAAAACTTACAGAGCTCTCCTAGTAACAGAAGAAAGGCAGGAGATGTCCTGCCTCTCTGCTGGCTCCTATTGGAGAAATGCTTCTTTCTGGTTCTGGGTTCCATAGGTAGGATATCTGAGTCCCTAGCAAGCACAAGGCCCTGGGTTTGGTCCCCTGCTCTGAAAAAAAAAAGAATGGGGCATCACCATCATCTCAGGTATTTGGAGTGGTTCATAAAGCCCCCATTAATGGCCACTTCTTGAGGGAATTGGATAAAAGTTTTACAAAGGAAAGAAAGAAAGAAAGAAAGAAAGAAAGAAAGAAAGAAAGAAAGGGAGAGAGAGAGAGGGAGAGAGAGAGAGAGAGAGAGAGAGAGAGAGAGAGAGAGAGAGAGACAGAGAGAGGAAGAAAGTTAGTTCAGAAAAGCCAGGTTTCAACTGTCTTTTCTCTTTGGCAACTAATAACACATGACTTGGTAATATGAGTAGTTTTTCAGAGTAGGGTTAAAGAGAGATTGTAGGGCGCCCTCCTGTGGTGAACAACGGTACTGCGCATGCGCAGGTTTTGTACCTGGAGTCAGTTGGCCGGGACGGTACCATGCTAGTGAGGTGATTCATTCTCCGCCAATCCCTGAAGGACAATTAGCCACAGCCTGTTATGTATATAAGGCGAGTGCTTTGCTGCTCGAGGTCCCCGTATCAGCAAAGAGGTGGTCCTGCAATAAAGGTTGTTGAGAAGAATCCGACCGTGTTGCGTCTTCCTTGCTGGCCGAGGCAGGCAAGACAATTGGTGGCCTGTGCGGTGACCCGAGGACAATCTCGTGGATTCAGAACTCTTAAAGTTCAGGACGGTGACATCGGTAAATTCCCGGATAAGGGACCATAAGGTTCTCTGGAGGTAAGCAGAGAAGATGAAAGCCTTGCTATAGAAACCGAAAGGTTTGTAAACTATGGCAATGTTGTTTCCAATGGATCCTTTGTGGGTAGGGCTTGTACCTCTTTTTGTTTCCTTTTTTCTTTGTGTGGGATAGAGAAGCCACAGAGGGCAAGCTTAAGCCCTGACCAAAACCTCTTTGGCGAATGGTCCGTGCCTGCTTAGAGGATAAACGACGTGAGGAAGCCGTTAGAGCCATTAGGACAGGTCAGAGGGTCCTTGCAGAGCAACAAGAAAGTATGTCGGAGGGAGAAAAGTTCTCGAAAGAAAAAAAGAAAAGAAAAGGAGATAAAAGGAACAGAGAGAAGGTAGAGATAAAAAAAAAGAGGATAATCAGAACCAGGAAACAAATAAGATATATTCTTCTTTAAAAGCCTTGACCTTAGAAATGTCAGATGATTCAGAGCTTAGTGAGGATGATGAGGCTGATCTCGAGGAAGAGGCTGCTCAGTGTGAGAGGGAGAGATATGATCCAGACTGGCCACACGCTAGTGCCACATGGCAACAAGGCGGACAATTAGACAAGAAAGCGGTTATACCAACAGCACCTCCGTATAACCCTCAATATAAAAGCATGGTGAAGCCTACAAAAGCTACTTCCTTTTGCCCAGAGGTGTGGAAAGAGATGGGATTAAGTTTTCCAGTGTTTCTGGATGCTAACGGGCATTGATATCATGAACATGTTGACTTTAAGACTATAAAGAAATTGGCAGAATCGGTCAGAACCTATGGGGTGAGTGCAGCTTTTGTTGTGGCTCAAGTTGAGGCTATTGCTAGGTATTGCCTCACCTCTGGGGATTGGGGGAGTCTGGCTAAAGCCTGCCTCTCCTCAGGTCAATACTTAGATTGGAAATCTTATCTTTTTGAGTATGCTAATACTCAGGCCACCATTAATCTAGCCTCAGGAGTAGACCCTCAGAGACATTGGGATGCTGACATTGCTATTGGGTCTAGGGAGATTCACTCTGCACCAGACTGGTTATCCAGAACAAGTCTATAGTCAAATTAATGAAATAGCCATCAAGGCATGGAAAGCACTGCCTAATAGGGGTGCAGTCTTCGGGAACCTTACCAAGGTTCTGCAAGGACCCACAGAGCTGTTTTCAGACTTTGTAGCCTGCATGGTAGAGGCTGCTACCAAGATCTTCGGAGACCCTGATACAGCCATGCCTCTCATTAAGCAGCTAGTGTATGAGCAATGTACAAAAGAATGTAGGACTGCTATAAACCCATACTAACACAAAGGTTTAGAAATTTGGATGAAAGTCTGCAGGGAACTGGGAGGACCATTGACTAATGCTGGCCTAGCGGCAGCTGTGATACAGTTAGGAAAAACTGCCACCACGGATACCTGTTTCAAATGTGGCCATAAAGGGCATTATCGAAGACAGTGTCCTGAAAGGAATAAGGGGAGAATTAGTGATAGACCTAAGCAGCCTGGACTATGTCCACAGTGTAAGAAGGGAAGTCATTGGGCAAATGAGTGTAGATCTGTGAAGGACTTGGATGGCCGACCCCTAGCGACAGGATATGGTGGTGCACGGCCAAAAAACAGACAACAGGGCCCACGTCCCCAGGGCCCTCAAATATATGGGGCTCTGCAGGGCGACAGACAGGGACAGGACAATCAGAGGCCTTGGCCTTTCCTTCGCCACCCAAAGGACCGAGGAGAGCCACTAAAGGCTCCGCAGGACTGGACCTTCACTCCACCACCAGACTCGTACTAACCCCCCAAATGGGAGTACAGCCTGTAGACACAGATTTTAGAGGACCCCTCCCTAAAGATACAGTTGGGCTATTGTTGGGATGCTCCTCCTCTGCCCTGAAGGGTTTACAGATTGTGCCCGGAGTAATTGACCCTGATTATTTAGGCACAGTAAAAGTCCTGGTAGCCTCCCCCTAGGGAATTACTGCAATTTCCCCTGGAGACAGAATCGCTCAAATGCTGCTTCCGCCTAGCTTGCATAAGTGCTTTCCTGCTGAAAATAGAATCAGAGGGGACAGGGGCTTAGGATCTACAGGCTCCCGATTTGCCTTTATCTCATTGGAACTGGGTGATCATCCAATGTTAACATTGACTGTAGAGAGACAATCATTCCTTGGCCTGTTGGACACTGGAGCAGATCATAGTATTATCTCTGCTCATGACTGGCCACCTAGGTGGCCTACGCAAACATCATCTCAGGCCCTACGTGGTCTAGGGTATGAAATGGCTCCTTTTATAAGCTCCAAAGAATTGACATGGAAGGATACAGAAGGGAGATCAGGAAAGATTGCTCCCTATGTTATAGACATTCCCGTGACACTGTGGGGCAGAGATGTTTTGATAAATCTAGACATGAGACTGACTAATGCTTACTCCCTGCAAGTTAAGGATATAATGGCGAAAATGGGCTACATGCCTAGAAAAGGTCTGGGAAAAAATTACAAGGACGAGTTGACCCAGTACTGTCAAAACAAAAACAAAACAGGACGGGTCTGGGTTTTTCCTAGGGGCCATTGAGGGAGGAATACCCATTACGTGGAAAACAGAGGAGCCTGTATGTGTTCCTCAATGGCCTCTATCCTCTGAAAAATTAATTGCTGCTGCCGAATTAGTATTTGAACAATTGCAATTAGGACATATTAAACCATCCAGATCACCTTGGAATACACCCATATTTGTTATTAAGAAAAAGTCAGGAAAATGGCGATTATTGCAGGATTTAAGAGCTATCAATTCTCAGATGCAAACAATGGGTCCCATACAGAGAGGTTTGCCATTACTCTCCAGCATCCCTGCCGATTGGCCTATTATTATTATTGATATTAAAGATTGTTTTTTTCCATCCCTCTTGCTCCACAAGATAGCCTGCTATTTGCCTACTGAGTCTAGAAAAGGGCTGCTGATTCCACAGATAGGCAA
This sequence comes from Rattus norvegicus, assembly GCF_021556685.1. Lineage (NCBI taxonomy): Eukaryota > Metazoa > Chordata > Mammalia > Rodentia > Muridae > Rattus > Rattus norvegicus. The sequence continues at coordinate 26,217,163 of NC_141549.1, forward strand.
CAGCTTTAAGAACAGCTCCCACTCCATGTTTGGGGCCCATAATGAAGACTGAGCTACATATCTGCAGCATATGTGTGGGGGCCTAGGACTACTTCATGTATGATCTTAGGTAGGTAGTTCAGTCTCTGAGAGGTTCAGTTTACTTGATTCCTGGTATTCCTGTGTAGTTGCTATCCTCTTCTGGCCCTCAGTCATTCTGCCAAGTGTCCCATAAGAGCCTCTGAACACAATATTTGGCTGTAGGTTTCTAAATCTGCTTCAGTCAGTGCTTGGTGGAACCTATCAGAGGAAAGTTAAGCTATTCTTCTGTCTCCAAGCATAACGAATTATCGTTAATGGTGTCAGAGACTTGTACTTGCCTGTGAGATGGGTCTAAAGTTGGGCCTCTTGTTGGATGCCCATTCTCTCAGTCTCTGTTCCATCTTGTCCCTGCCTTTCTTGCAGGAAGGATAAATTTGGGGGTCACAAATTTGTGTCCTCTTGTGTGTTGGTGTCCTTATTCTTCTACTGGAGTTTCTACCTGACAGGCAGCTTCTTCATCTTCCATATCCCCACTGCTATGAGTATCAGGTAATGTCACCACCATTTGTCCTGAGAACTTTTCCACCCCAGGTGTCTGATACATCCTCAGGAGGACCTCATTCAGCAAACACACACACACAGAGAGAGACACACACACACACAGGCTCACACACACACACACACACACACAGGTGCACACACAGAGACATACAAACAGATACACACAAGCACACACACACAGACATATAAACAGATACACACACAAACACACCATGTCTGCTGTAGATTTCCATTTATTCTCTGGGCTCTGTGACCCTGTTTTATGTTTCACCTCATATGTGATACTGAATCCCTTCCCCATTCCTTTTTCTATACTTCTCTTACACAGTGCCCTCCCTCCATCTTTCTCCTATTACTCTTTTACTCCCCCTCCTTGTGAAAAGCATGCATTCTCTCTTGAGCCTTCCTTGTTGTTTAGCATCTCTGGGTCTATAGAATGCACTGAGAGTGTTTTGTATTTTATTGCTAATATCCACTTATAAATAAGTACATACACTGCATGTCTTTTTAGGTGTGGTTACCTAATTGAGGATGACATCAATTTCCATCCATTAGTTTTTCATACCTGAATAGTATTCTACTGTGTAGATATAGCATTTTCTTTATCTATTGTTTGTTTGAGGAGCATCTGGGTTATCTCCAGTATCTGGCTATTATGAAGAAAGCTGCTATGAACATAGTTGAGCAAGTGTCTCTGTTCTGTACTAGGTTATCTTTTGGGAATGTACCCTAGGTATTTTTTTTACTAATTATTTATTTTTTATCATTCCATATTTATTCACCTCTTGGTCCTCGACCTCCCAGTGTTCCATATTGCATACCTCCCTCCCCTTGCAATCACCCTCCCTTAACTTCTCCACAAGAACATTCCCATTCCATGCACTCCACCCAACCCGTAAAGTTCCTGGGAATTCTAGTCTTTGAGGATTAGGTGCATCCTTCTCTGACTGAACACAGACCTGGGAGTCCTCTGCTGTATGTGTGTTGGAGGCCTCATCTCAGCTGCTGTATACTACCTGGTTGGTGATCTAGTGTCTAAGCAATCTCAGGGGGGCTAGGTAATTGAGACTGCTGGTCCTCCTCCAGGGTTACCCACCTCCTTCGCTTCCTCCAGCTTTTCTCCAATTCAACCAGAGGAGTCAGCAGCTTCTGTTCACTGGTTGGGTGCACATAACTGCATCTGACTCTTTCAGCTGCTTGTTGGGTCTTTTGAGGAGCAACCATGATACATCCCTTTTTGTGAAAGCTCCATAGCTTCAGTAATGGTTTCAGGTCTTGGCACCTCCCCTTGAGCTGGATCTCACTTTGGGCCTTTTGCTTGACCTCCTTTTCCTCAGCTCCTCTCCATTTCCATTCCTGCATTTCCTTCAGACAGGAAGAAATATGGGTCAGAGCTTTGGCTGTGGCATAGCTACTCCATCCCTCACTTGATTCCCTGTCTTCCTGGGGAAAAGACAGGTGGACTCAAAAAGTTCAGTCTTTTCACAGTAGGGCCTTTCATCTAGGGTACCCCATTTGAGACCAGAGAGTCGTTCACTTCCCAGGTCTCTGGTATATTCTAGAGGGTCTTCTCAACCTCTGTCCTCACAAGTTCATCTGTTTCAATGTTTTCTGCTGTACCTCAGGGCTTCAGATCATGATACCAGATCATGACCCTCCCTACCTCATTCCCTCCCAGTACCTCCCTCCCTCCCCCTTGTGATTGCTTTCTGTTCCCTCCCAAGTGGAACTGAGGCTTCCTCACTTGAGCCCTTAGTTTGTTGACCTTTTTGAGTCCTGTGGACTCTATGGGTATTCTGTATTTTTTTATTTTGGCTAATATCCACTTATTAGTGAGGACATATTGTGCATGTCCTTTTGGGTCTGAGTTACTTCACTCAGGATGACATTTTCTAGTTCCATCCACGTGCCCGAAAAATGCAGAATGTCCTCATTTTTAATAGCTGGTTAGTATTCCATTGTGTAAATGAACCACATTTTCTCTATCTATTCTTCTGTCTTGGAACATCTGCATTGTTTCCAGGTTTCAGCCATCACAAGTGAAGCAATTATGCACATAGTGGAATATGTGTCCCTGTGGCAGGCTGCAGAATCTTGGGTATATTCCCAAGAGTAGTATTTCTGCATCTTTAGGTATGTCTATTTCCAATTTACTGAGCAACCTCCAAATTGATTTCCAGAGTGGTTGTACCAGTGTGCAATCCCACCAGGAATGGAGGAGAGTTCCTCTTTCACCACATCCTCACAAACATCTGTTGTTAATTGAGGTTTAGATCTTAGATATACTGAGTGGTGTAAGGTGGAATCTCAGGGTCACTTTGATTTGCATTTCTCTGATCAATAATGAATTTGAACATTATTTAGGTGTTTCTCAGCCATTCGAGGTGGTACAAATTTTCCTTTTAGCACTGCTTTCATTGTGTGCCATAGGTTTGGGTATGATGTGTTCATATTTTCATTAAATTCCAGAAAGTGGTGGTTTTTTCATCCCAGACCAAATGATCATTAAGTAGAGAGTTGTTCAGTTTCCACATGTATGTGGGTTTTCTCTTGCCTTTGCTCTTATTAAAGACCAGCCTCAGGCTATTGTGGCCTGAAAGGGTGCATGGGATTATTTCAATCTTCTTGTATTGGTTAAGAACAGTTTTGTATCCAATTATATGTTCCATTTTGGAGAAGATACCATGAGGTACTGAAAAGAAGGTGTATTCTTTCTTTAGGGTGAAATGTTTTGGATATATCTGTTAAATACTTTTGGTTCATAACCTCTATTAGTTTCACTGTGTCTCTGCTTAGTTTCTCTACCAAAGACCTCTCCATTGATGAGACAGGGGTGTTGAAGTCTACCATGATTATTGTGTGGGTTTCAATGTGTCTTTTGAGCTTTACTAAAGGTTTGTTTTTTGTTTTGTTTTGTTTTGTTTTGCTTTGCTTTCTTTTTGTAAACCCAGCAGGTTAACATTTATTTGAAACTGCTATGAGTGTTTTACATTTTCTTAGTAGTTCAACATAGTAAAGACAATGTGGAAAACAGAATACATGGTTTTGTTTGTTTGTTTGTTTGTTTGTTTTCATCTTTATTAAAATGGGTATTTGTTTATTTATATTTCAAATGTTATTCCCTTTCCCGGTTTCGATGCCAACATCACCATAACCCCTCCCCTTCCCATTCTATATGGATGTTCCCCTCCCAACCCTCCCCCAACTATACCCTTCTTAGGCATATACCCAAAAGATGCTCCCACATATAACAATGACACATGCTGCACTATGTTCATAGCAGCCTTATATATAATAGCCAGAAGCTGGAAAGAACCCAGATGCCCTTCAACAGAGGAATGGATACAGAAAATGTGGTACATCTACACAATGGAATATTACTCAGCTATCAAAAACAATGACTTTATGAAATTCGTAGGCAAATGGATGGAATTGGAAAATATCATCCTGAGTGAGGTAACCCAATCACAGAAAAACACACATGGTATGCACTCATTGAAAAGTGGCTATTAGCCCTACTGTTTGAATTGCCCTAGATGCACAGAACACATGAAACTCAAGAGGGGTGACCAAAATGCCAATGCTTCACTCCTTCTTTAAAAGGGGAACAAGAATACCCTTGGCAGGGAATAGGGAGGCAAAGTTTAAAACAGAGGCAGAAGGAACACCCATTCAGAGCCTGCCCCACATGTGGCCCATACACATACAGCCAACCATTTAGATAAGATGGATGAAGGAAAGAAGTGCAGGCCGACAGGAACAGGATGTAGATCTTTCCTGAGAGACAAAGCCAGAATACAGCAAATACATAGGCGAATGCCAGCAGCAAACCACTGAACTGAGAACAGGACCTCCGTTGAAGGAATCAGAGAAAGGACTGGAAGAGCTTGAAGGGGCTCGAGACCCCATATGAGCAATAATGCCAACCAATCAGAGCTTCCAGGGAGTAAGCCACTACCCAAAGACTATACATGGACTGACCCTGGGCTCCAACCTCATAGGGAGCAATGAATATCCTAGTTAGATCACCAGTGGAAGGGGACTCCCTTGGTCCTGTCAAGACTGAACCCCCAGTGAACGTGATTCTTGGGGAGAGGGTAGTAATGGGGGGAGGATGGGGAGGGGAACTCCCATATAGAAGAGGAGGGGGACAGGTTATGGGTCCAGAAACCGGAAAGGGAATAACAATCAAAATGTAAATAAGAAATACTCAAGTTAGTAAAGATAAAAAGTAAAAATCAAAATTGAACAGTGGGAAAAAAACAACAACTTTATGAAAATCATAGGCAAATGGATGGAACTGGAAAATGTCATCCTGTGTAAGGTTTTTATTTTTAATGGGAATGCCCTTGCATTCAGGTCATAGATATTCAGAATTCTTAATTTTCTCTTGGGGGATTTTCCCTTTAATGAAATATGAGTGTCTTTGTTCATCATACTTATAACTTTCAGTTGAAAGTCTATTTTATTGTATTTTAGGATGGCAACTCCAGGTTGTTTTTTGAGCCCATTCCCTCGGTAGAACTGTTGCCATCCTTTTATTCTGAAATAGTGTCTGTCTACGTTAATGAGGTGTGCTTCTTATATGCAGCAAAATGCTTGATATTGTTTGTGTAGCCCATCACACAGCTTATGTCGTTTTATAGGTGAGTTGAGTTCATTAATATTGAGAGACATTAAAACCAGATGACTGTTGGTTCCTGTTATATTTGCTATTGTAAGTATTTTTTATGTGTTTGGGGTTTTCTCCTTTAGGCTTTGCTGTGAGATGTTTAATATGTTGTCTTTTCTTTGTTATAGGTATCTTCCTTATATTAAACTTTTCCTTACAGGATTCTCTGTTGTCCTGGATTAGTAGATAGATACTGTTTGAATTTAGTTTTCTCCTGGAATATTCTAGTTTCTCCACCTATATTGATTAAGAGTTTTGCTGGGTACAGTAGCCTGGGCTGGCATTTGTGTTCTCTTAGAGTCTGCATGACCTCTGACCAGGCTCTTCAGGCTTTCATAGTCTCTGTTGAGAAGTCTGGTGTAATTCTGACAGGTCTGCCTTTTTATGTTATGTGGCCCTTTTCCCTTGCAGCTTTTAATATTCTTTCTCTGTTCTTTGCATTTAGTGTGTTGAGGATTATGTGACAAGAAGAATTTATGTGAAGAGAGGGAGGTAAGACCGGTCGAATAAGTGTCGTCCCATCGCCGTGGGGAAGGTACAGTCTAAGGAGGCTTGTTTCATAGGAGAGATCAAGCACTCACTCAGGGAGAGAGGATTAAGAGTGAAGAAAAAGGATTTAATCAAGTTCTTTTTTTTTAATTAACTTGAGTATTTCTTGTATACATTTCCAGTGTTATTCCCTTTCCCGGTTTCCGGGCAAACGTCCCCCTCCCACTCCCCTTCTTTATGGGCAATCCCCTCCCCATACTCCCCCCCCTTGTCGCCCTCCCCCCAACAATCTAGTTCACTGGGGGTTCAGTCTTAGCAGAACCTAGGGCTTCCCCTTCCACTGGTGCTCTTACTAGGATATTTATTGCTACCTATGAGGTCAGAGTCCAGGGTCAGTCCATGTATAGTCTTTAGGTAGTGGCTTAGTCCCTGGAAGCTCTGGTTGCTTGGCATTGTTGTACATATGGGGTCTCGAGCCCCTTCAAGCTCTTCCAGTTCTTTCTCTGATTCCTTCAACGGGGGTCTTATTCTCAATTCAGTGGTTTGCTGCTGGCATGCGCCTCTGTGTTTGCTGTATTCTGGCTGTGTCTCTCACGAGAGATCTACATCCGACTCCTGTCGGCCTTCACTTCTTTACTTCATCCATCTTGTCTAACTAGATGGCTGTATATGTGTGGGCCACATGTGGGGCAGGCTCTGAATGGGTGTTCCTTTTGCCTCTGTTTTAAACTTTGCCTCTCTATTCCCTGCCAAGGATATTCTTGTTCCCCTTTTAAAGAAGGAGTGAAGCATTCACATTTTGATCATCTGTCTTGAGTTTCATTTGTTCTAGGCATCTAGGGTAATTCAAGCATTTGGTCTAATAGCCACTTATCAATGAGTGCATGCCATGTGTGTTTTTCTGTGATTGTGTTACCTCACTCAGGATGATATTTTCCAATTCCATCCATTTGCCTACGAATTTCATAAAGTCATTGTTTTTGATAGGTGAGTAATATTCCATTGTGTAGATGTACCACATTTTCTGTATCCATTCCTCTGTTGAAGGGCATCTGGGTTCTTTCCAGCTTCTGGCTATTATACATAAGGCTACGATGAACATAGTGGAGCACATGTCTTTTTTATAGGTTGGGGCATCTTTGGGTATATGCCCAAGAGAGGTATAGCTGGATCCTCAGGCAGTTCAATGTCCAATTTTCTGAGGAACCTCCAAACTGATTTCCAGAATGGTTGTACCAGTCTGCAATCCCACCAACAATGGAGGAGTGTTCCCCCTCCACATCCTCGCCAGCATTTCCTGTCACCTGAGTTTTTGATCTTAGCCATTCTGACTAGTGTGAAGTGAAATCTCAGGGTTGTTTTGATTTGCATTTCCCTTATGACTAAAGATGTTGAACATTTCTTTAGTTGTTTCCCAGCCATTCGGCATTCCTCAGCTGTGAATTCTTTCTTTAGCTCTGAACCCCATTTTTTAATAGGGTTATTTGTCTCCCTGCGGTCTAACTTCTTGAGTTCTTTGTCTATTTTGGATATAAGCCCTCTATGTGTTGTAGGATTGGTAAAGATCTTTTCCCAATCTCTTGGTTGCCATTTTGCCCTAACCACAGTATCCTTTGCCTTACAGAAGCTTTGCAGTTTTATGAGATCCCATTTGTACATTCTTGATCTTAGAGCGTAAGCCATTGGTGTTTTGTTCAGGAAATTTTTTCCAGTGCCCATGTGTTCCAGATGCTTCCCTAGTTTTTCTTCTATTAGTTTGAGTGTGTCTGGTTTGATGTGGAGGTCCTTGATCCACTTGGACTTAAACTTTCTACATGGTGATAAGCATGGATCGATCTGCATTCTTCTACATGTTGACCTCCAGTTGAACCACCACCATTTGCTGAAAATGCTATCTTTTTTCCATTGGATGGTTTTGGCTCCTTTGTCAAAAATCAAGTGCCCATAGGTCTGTGGGTTCATTTCTGGGTCTTCAATTCTGTTCCATTGGTCTATCTGTCTGTCTCTGTACCAATACCATGCAGTTTTTATCACTATTGCTCTGTAATACTGCTTGAGTTCAGGGATAGTGATTCCCCCTGAAGTCCTTTTATTGTTGAGGATAGTTTTAGCTATCCTGGGTTTTTTGTTATTCCAGATGAATTTGTAAATTGTTCTGTCTAACTCTTTGAAGAATTGGATTGGTATTTTGATGGGGATTGCATTGAATCTGTAGATCGCTTTTGGTAAAATGGCCATTTTCACTATATTAATCCTGCCAATCCATGAGCATGGGAGATCTTTCCATCTTCTGAGGTCTTCTTCAATTTCTTTCTTCACAGTCTTGAAGTTCTTATTGTACAAATCTTTTCCTTGCTTGGTTAAAGTCACACCGAGGTACTTTATATTATTTGGGTCTATTATGAAGGGTGTCATTTCCCTAATTTCTTTCTCGTCTTGTTTCTCTTTTGTGTAGAGGAAGGCTACTGATTCATTTGAGTTAATTTTATACCCAGCCACTTTGCTGAAGTTGTTTATCAGCTTTAGTAGTTCTCTGGTGGAACTTTTGGGATCACTTAAATATACTATCATATCATCTTCAAATAGTGATATTTTGACTTCTTCTTTTCCCATCTGTATCCACTTGACCTCCTTTTGTTGTCTGATTGCTCTGGCTAGAACTTCAAGATCTATATTGAATAAGTAGGGAGAGAGTGGCAGCCTTGTCTAGTCCCTGATTTTAGTGGGATTGCTTCAAATTTCTCTCCATTTAATTTAATGTTAACAACTGGTTTGCTGTATATGGCTTTTACTATTTTTAGGTATAGGCCTTGAATTCCTATTCTTTCCCAGACTTTTATCCTGAAGGGGTGTTGAATTTTGTCAAATGCTTTCTCAGCATCTAATGAAATGATCATGTTGTTTTGTTCTTTCAGTTTGTTTATATAATGGATCACATTGATGGTTTTCCGTATATTAAACCATCCTTGCATGCCTGGGATGAAGCCTACTTGATCATGGTGGATTATTGTTTTGATGTGCTCTTGGATTCCGTTTGCCAGAATTTTATTGAGTATTTTTGTGTCTATATTCATAAGGGAAATTGGTCTGAAGTTCTCTTTATTTGTTGGGTCTTTGTGTGGTTTAGGTGTAAGAGTAATTGGGGCTTCAAAGAAGGAATTTGGTAGTGCTCCATCTCTTTCAATTTTGTGGAATAGTTTGGATAATATTGGTACGAGGTCTTCTATGAAGGTCTGATAGAATTCTGCACTAAACCCATCTGGACCTGGTCTCTTTTTGGTTGGGAGACCTTTAATGACTGCTTCTAGTTTCTTAGGAGTTATGGGGTTGTTTAACTGCTTTATCTGTTCCTGATTTAACTTTGGTACCTGGTATATGTCTAGGAAATTGTCCATTTCCTGCAGATTTTCAAGTTTTGTTGAATATAGGCTTTTATACTAAGATCTGATGATTTTTTGAATTTCCTCCGAATCTGTAGTTATGTCTCCCTTTTCATTTCTGATTTTGTTAATTTGGATACACTCTCTGTGTCCTCTCATTAGTCTGGCTAAGGGTTTATCTATCTTGTTGGTTTTCTCAAAGAACCAACTTCTGGTTCTGTTGATACTTTCTATGGTCCTTTTTGTTTCTACCTGGTTGATTTCAGCTCTCAGTTTGATTATTTCCTGGCTTCTACTCCTCCTGGGTGTGTTTGCTTCTTTTTGTTCTAGAGCTTTTAGGTGTGCTGTCAAGCTGCTGACATATACTCTTTCCTGTTTCTTTCTGCAGGCACTCAGCGTTATGAGTTTTCCTCTTAGCACAGCTTTCATTGTGTCCCATAAATTTGGGTATGTTGTACCTTCATTTTCAGTAAATTCTCAGAAGTCTTTAATTTCTTTCTTTATTTCTTCCTTTACCAGGTTATCATTGAGTAGAGAATTGTTCAATTTCCACGTATATGTGGGCATTCTTCCCATATTGTTATTGAAGACCAGTTTTAGGCCGTGGTGGTCCGATAGCATGCATGGGATTATTTCTATCTTTCTGTACCTGTTGAGGCCCGTTTTTTGACCAATTGTATGGTCAATTTTGGAGAAAGTACCATGAGGAGCTGAGAAGAAGGTATATCCTTTTGCTTTAGGGTAGAATGTTCTATAAATATCTGTTAAGTCCATTTGGCTCATGACTTCTCTTAGTCTGTCTACGTCTCTGTTTAATTTCTGTTTCCATGATCTGTCCATTGATGACAGTGGGGTGTCCTACTATTATTGTTTGAGGTGCAATGTGTGTTTTGAGCTTTAGTAATGTTTCTTTTACGTATGTAGGTGCCCTTGTATTTGGGGCATAGATATTTAGGATTGAGAGTTCATCTTGGTGGATTTTTCCTTTGATGAATATGAAGTGTCCTTCCTTATCTTTTTTGATGACTTTTAGTTGAAAATTGATTTTATTTGATATTAGAATGGCTACTCCAGCTTGCTTCTTCTGACCATTTGCTTAGAAAGTTGTTTTCCAGCCTTTCACTCTGAGGTAGTGTCTGTCTTTGTCTCTGAGGTGTGTTTCCTGTAGGCAGCAGAATGCAGGGTCCTCATTGCATATCCAGTTTATTAATCTATGTCTTTTTATTGGGGAGTTGAGGCCATTGATGTTGAGAGATATTAAGGAATAGTGATTATTGCTTCCTGTTATATTCATATTTGGATGTGAGGTTATGTTTGTGTGCTTTCATTCTCTTTGTTTTGTTGCCAAGACGATTAGTTTCTTGCTTCTTCTAGGGTATAGCTTGCCTCCTTATGTTGGGCTTTACCATTTATTATCCTTTGTAGTGCTGGATTTGTAGAAAGATATTGTGTAAATTTGGTTTTGTCATGGATTATCTTGGTTTCTCCATCTATGTTAATTGAGAGTTTTGCAGGATACAGTAACCTGGGCTGGCATTTGTGTTCTCTTAGGGTCTGTATGACATCTGTCCAGGATCTTCTGGCTTTCATAGTTTCTGGCGGAAAGCCTGGTGTAATTCTGATAGGTCTGCCTTTATATGTTACTTGACCTTTTTCCCTTACTGCTTTTAATATTCTTTCTTTATTTTGTGCGTTTGGTGTTTTGACTATTATGTGACGGGAGGTGTTTCGTTTCTGGTCCAATCTATTTGGAGTTCTGTAGGCTTCTTGTGTGCCTATAGGTATCGCTTTCTTTAGGTTAGGGAAGTTTTCGTCTATGATTTTGTTGAAGATATTTACTCGTCCTTTGAGCTGGCTGTCTTCACTCTCTGCTACACCTATTATCCTTACGTGTGATCTTCTCATTGAGTCCTGGATTTCCTGTATGTTTTGTGACCAGTAGCTTTTTCCACTTTACATTATCTTTGACAGTTGAGTCAATGATTTCTATGGAATCTTCTGCTCCTGAGATTCTCTCTTCCATCTCTTGTATTCTGTTGGTGAAGCTCGTATCTACAGCTCCTTGTCTCTTCTTTTGGTTTTCTATATCCAGGGTTGTTTCCATGTGTTCTTTCTTGATTGCTTCTATTTCCATTTTTAATTCCTTCAACTGTTTGTGTTTTCCTGGAATTCTTTCAGGGATTTTTGTGACTCCTCTCTATGGGCTTCTACTTGTTTATTTATGATTTCCTAGACTTCTTTCATGGATTTTTGTGACTCCTCTCTATGGGCTTCTACTTGTTTATTTATGATTTCCTGGAATTCTTTCAGGGATTTTTGCGATTCCTATCTGTAGGCTTCTACTTGTTCTCTAAGGGAGTTCTTCACGTCTTTCTTGAAGTCCTCCAGCATCCTGATCAAATATGATTTTGAAACTATATCTTGCTTTTCTGGTGTGTTTGGATATTCCATGTTTATTTTGGTGGGAGAATTTGGCTCCGATGATGCCATGTAGTCCTGGTTTCTGTTGCTTGGGTTCCTGCGCTGGCCTCTCGCCATCAGATTATCTCTAGTGTTACTTTGTTCTGCTATTTCTGACAGTGGCTGGACTGTCCTATAAGCCTGTGTGTCAGGAGTGCTGTAGACCTGTTTTCCTGTTTTCTTTCAGCCAGTTATGGGGACAGAGTGTTCTGCTTTCAGGCGTGTAGTTTTTCCTATCTACAGGCCTTCAACTGTTCCTGTGGGCCTGTGTCTGGAGTTCACCAGGCAGGTCACTTGCAGCAGAAAAGTTGGTCTTACCTGTGGTCCCGAGGCTCAAGTTTGCTCGTGGGGTGCTGCCTACGAGCTCTCCGCGGTGGCAGCAACCAGGAAGATCTGCGCCACCATTTCCGGGAGCCTCAGTGCACCAGGGCTCCAGATGGCGTTTGGTGTTTTCCTCTGGCGTCAGAGATGTGTGCAGAGTGCAGTCTCTTCTGATTTCCCAGGCGTGTCTGCCTCTCTGAAGGTTTAGCTCTCCCTCCCACGGGATTTGGGTGCAGAGAACTGTTTATCCGGTCTGTCCTAAATTCTTTTGTTTTATTGATGAAAAATGTCCCTGGTTAATTTTAAGCAGTGTGGGGCTGAGGGTGACAAGTGTGCAGGCCTGCTAACAAGCAAGCTGCAGGCTGTGCGTGGGCAACAGCACAGCTCAGGCCAAGTCAGCATAAGAAGAGTTTCAAGGTGAGGAAGCCAGCACAGAAACAGGGATGTATTGGGGTAAGTTGGGCTAGAAAAGGCCTCGATGATTTGGACTAGCTTGAGTAAAACTTGTAATAAAAAAGGGACAAGGTAATGGTAAATTGTTTTTATGTATGCGTTCTTTTAGAGTTATGTTTTAGTCTTTGGACCTGATTAGAGATAGTTTACACCCTAGACATGAGAGAGAATGGGTTTGGGAAAAAGAGTCCTCCCAGACTCTCCATGGATGCTTTGGAGAAAGAGAAAAACTTACAGAGCTCTCCTAGTAACAGAAGAAAGGCAGGAGATGTCCTGCCTCTCTGCTGGCTCCTATTGGAGAAATGCTTCTTTCTGGTTCTGGGTTCCATAGGTAGGATATCTGAGTCCCTTCGGTGGGACACCATCTAGTTTTTCCCCTGTATGTCTATTGTCTGGTGCACCAAGCTGTCCATGTCTGTCAGTTTATGTCTGTGGTTTTTGTTTCTTGTTGTTTAAATGTTTTATGTTTCATGTTCAAAAGAAAAAATGGTAAAAACTTTATCTGCCAGTCATTCACACCTTGATTTGGTTTTAACTCGTTTCAAAAAAAGGGAACAAATGAATAAAAAACAGTTTCAATGGGCCTTTGGAGCCCTGTACCTGTAGCTAGGAGCCTAGGTCAGCTGGAGAAGCTGCCTGGGGGCAGAGCGTCTACAGGAGCTGATCTTAAAGGCGCCAACAGCCCCTCAGCTTCTATGGTATGGGAGCTGATGGCTGTTTCTCTTAGAAAAATCCCTGACTTATTATTAGACTTAGCAGGTGACAAGGTGCTTCTCTTAAAATCACAGCTAGAAAAGTAAAAATGGTGCTTGGTCTAAATATTAAAGACATGTGTAGCCACTTCAATCTTGTTTCTGACTGGTTTTAAATGTATAAATATGCTCTACATGCCTGGGTCATAGATTATTGACTTTTAGGTTATTGGAGATGGTTATAAAATTATAACGTTGGTAACAGAAAGTTGACATAAAACTGGTAATTTGGATACAGTCATTCTAGACAACATTTGGCATGAGCCAACCTAGGGAAACAGGTCTAAATTGAGATAATATTTTTATGGAATTCTTATCCTAGAAACCAGGCTTCTAAAAGAATTTAGGGCAATGTCTCTTTGTTGAGGTATTGGAGACCACACCATCGTGCGTTCATATGTAGGAATTGGCAATCAAACTTTGTAGCATGAAGGATAGACTCTGTGTCTTGGAGACTAGATCGTTTGTTGGAGGTTGAGTTTTGCTTTCCAAAGTTGTGGTTTGCCCTGAAGTTACCTGTATTTTGATGCTAATTCTACTGCCCCAAGGGAAGCTTCCTAGTCTTACTCAGAACTCAGATGACTTTCAAAGTTGTGGTTGTGCTCTGGTGTTACAAGGAGAACTTAAGGATTGTGATTTAGGATTGCCAGTGTTACATTGACTAACTCAAACTTATTTATAATTTAAAAAAATGGCTAATACCCTTATTATGTAATTTCATCACTTCTTCAATGTAAGAAGTTAAAACTTTAAATCTTTCAGTGTATCTGGAAATTTTTACTACAAACCTTTGCTCTCAAAATGAGCTTCAACATTTGGGGAATAGCTGTTACACTACTCAAGAACATTTAAGAACTCAAACTGGATTGCCTAGACTTAGATTGCCTTAACAAGGGAGGACAACGATACCAGGCAGATTATAGGCCTTACATAGGAACAATTATTCAAAAAATATTATTCTTTATTATCCAAAAGAATAATGCTAGAGACAGTAATTTGATATACAAGTCTATTTATAAATACAAGTGCTCAGTGTCCTCAATTTAATCCTAGAGGACTTGTCTTAATAAATAATATATTAACAATGTCTTAATAAATAAACAGGGGGAATTATATCCCTGTATGCTATGCAATTATTTAAAAGTACTCCTTTTATATTAATTATAAATTTGGATGCCAAGGAACACTCTGAGTTTATGGCACCCTACAACTAGGCATACTTCTGCCTAGGTGAAATAGAAAGATCCACATATTGGCATGAACATGTCCAGGTATTTTTATGTGGAAGAGGGAATCTTTGTGTTTTTTTCTACAGGATGCTACAGAAGTGTGCCAGCTGCCTGCGTGTCTGGTGAGACATGCTGATCCTGGGAGCATGAAGATTCAGCTCTCCTGGTTCGGGACCGTGGAGTCATTCCTGTGCCCTTGAAAGAAGATGGAGACTTTTTAGGATTTACCCTCACCGAGGTATCTGGGGTGGAAAGTTATATTTTGGGAGAACATATGCTCCATCCTCACCAGCTGTTAGAAATATACAACCATACCTTGGTTGTTAATAAACATCATGAGTACCTGCTCGCCCCAAACCATACTTCTCTGGCATGTTCATCAGGGCTGACTACCTATGTAATAATATCTGAGTTCCTGCAGCAGCACGATTATTGTGTATGAGTACAATTACTCCCCAGAATCAGCATACATGAGCCAGAGACTTTTCTTAAATCCTAGGAAAAGGGCTTTCCCCACAAAGTAAAAAGAGAACCAGTAACTGCCATCACTCTCGCGGTTCTCCTAGGACTAGGGGCTGCGGGTGCAGGCACTGGCATCACTTCCCTAGTTACCTCCCATCAATACTATAACCAGCTTAGTGAAGCCATAGATAAGGATATTGCTGAATTAAGAGATGGATTAGCTAACTTAAAAGATTCAGTTGCCTCGTTGTCTGAAGTAGTCTTACAAAATAGAAGAGGCCTAGACTTAATCTTCCTACAACAAGGAGGACTTTGTGCAGCCTTAAAATAGGAATGCTGTGCTTATGTAGATAAGACTGGACTTGTAGAAGACAGTCTAAAAAAGGTGAGAGTTAGCCTAGAAAAACGAAGGAGAGAGAGAGCAACAAGAGTCTTGCTACAAAAACTGGTTTTCTACATCCCCATGGCTCTCTACCCTGTTGCCCTCAATTTTGGGACCCCTTGTGGGCCTACTTTTGTAGATTTCCTTTGGTCCTTGGGCCTTTCAGCGACTTATATGCTTTATTAAATCACAAATAGATTCTGCTTTGCCTAGAAATTCCGATTCATTGCTTGGAGACCAGAATAGCTGAGGAGAACCAGAGAGACAATGAACAAGATGAGGTGCCTACAACATATCAGGAGAGGCTCGATTTCCACAATCTCTTATATTAATGCCATCTGGCCCCTACTCTTTCGCCCCTGGGCTCAAATAAGAGGAATGAGTAGATGACCCAATGTAGCCATCATCAACGACGGGCAACTTCCTCTGACCCTTGACCAATCTAAGACATGGAGCCTTGAGGGCAACAAGGTGATCCTATGACAGATAAGGCTGGGGTTCGAGAGGTAGATCCTAAGACAGAGGTGGCTACACCCTGTTTAAACGTATGGGTTGGTCAAATGCTCCTCGGCCCAGTTTCTCCCCCAATAAACACACACGTATAGCCCAGTATGGTGTGTTACAGCATAAGTTCATTCCTAGCCATTGGGGTGCAGTCCTAACTGCAAGAGTGGCTCGCCATGGCCGAGCTGGGCACTCTGTGAGGCATGTCTAATCTCTCTTAGGCCACTACTTCCAGCTAATGGTCTTTTATAAAGAAAAATGGGGGAAATGTAGGGAGCCATATTGGATTTGAGCCTGGCCACTTTTTGACTCCATGGCGCAAAGTGGCTAGGTGACTCTGGGCTGTTTGGCCACAGATATTCACCCCTAAGATGACTGCCATGAAGTCTTGAGATTGTTGGACAAAAGCCTCTCCCATGAATTTACAGCACAGGAAGATAACATTCAAGGGATGCCTCAGCTTGAGCAGATACCAGTTATCTCCTGAGTCAACACCCGGTGTCTCCACCGCATGACCTCATCGTCTACCGCCTGACCTCTTTGCCTCCTGCTATCACTGACTATATCCTCATCCCTCCATCCTTTGTGTTTCACAAAGGACACTCCCCCTACCTGAAAGCCTTAAAAGCTGGAACGTTCACCCCAATAAATGAGACCTTGACAATAGAATCTTGCTTGGTCTCCTTCTCCTCTCGCCCCCCATAGGCCTATGAGTAAGCATACATATAAGACTACAACCAGCTGAGTCATTTGTTGATGTTGTTGCTGTTGTTATTGTTGTTATTGATTGTGTGTATATAATTTCAGGTGTGATCACAATGCACTAAATTGCCAATTAGGGGGTTTATTCTTCCAGTAGGCTGATTCTCTGACTTGCAAATGAATGAAAGGACAGTAGGGGAATAACCCTTCTAATGACCTAGCAGCTTTGGAGAGGAAATATATATATATACCTTGGGATGGAAAACACATGAGCAGCTGAGAACACTGTAGATTTTTTGAGAGCATCCAGGTTTCATTTCCAGCAACATAAGAGTAGCTCACATCTACCTCTAATTCCAGTTTTAGAGGTTCAGAGAAAAGCTGTTCACCTCCCTAGTCAGGCAAAAATTTACCAGGCAGGAATGGGGAAAAGTCACATAAACAGGAAAAAAAACCCATATACATGAAATACAAGTGAAATTCTATTTTGGTGCCCATAATCATTTTCAGTAACGAACATTGCCAAGAACAGTAGCACAAATGTTAATGCAAGCACTTGGAGGCTAAGACAGTCTGATTTCCATGAGTTACAGTGCATTTTAATCTACTTAGTCACTCACATTATCAGACTAACCTCACGAATACCCCCGATTTTTTTAAGTAAATGTAATTTTCATTTGATTCATTGGTTGACAGTAGATGTCACAAGAACTTTGACTTTGATTTACTTCTTATACTATAATCATAATACATATTGAATCTTTAACAAATTCTCATATACATTTAATCTCAGTGCCTGTGAATTATCATTGCTAGCTTTCCAATCTTCTATAAAAGAGAGAGCTAATGAATAAATTAATATTGCTAACTCTGTTAAGGAGTAGATGAGAATGTTCCTTATGTGGTTGTTCATGGCAGTCTACACTCGTCATCTTCGGATCTCTTCTACCCTCAAGGTCATGGTATTCATGCTACCTGCTCTAGAGCTACAGTTAAAACACACCCCTTCCTGGTTTCCTGTACCTGGATGGAGAGACATCAGTATTCTGATCTTCCACAGAACACTTTCATACAGTTACCCTTCTACTGCTGTGATAAAACATAACATGGCCAAGGCAGGTTTTAAAAGAAAGCAGTAAATTGGGCTTACAAATCCACAGTTAGAGATGGTGCTGGCACAATAAACACAGGGCAGCAGGAAGCACTGAGAGCTTACATCTGGAACCTCAGGTTGAAAGTAGAAAATACACTGGGCATGGCTATAGGAATCCACATCCAAGACTATTAACATGATGCCCCTCCTTTAAAAGGCCACACCTCTCATCTCTCACAAAGAGTTAAGGCAGCTGGTTAACAATTATTCAAACAGAAAAAAGTATGGGAGCCATTTTCATTTAACCAACACAGTTTTCTGAAATTCTTAGTTAGTGCCAACTTAAATGGCACTGATATGTTTTCAACATACAGTGCCATAAAATATTAACTGCATTCTCTATGACCATTATATTTTTGTTCTATTGTATGCAATTACCTTCTATTTAACCTAAGGGAAATAGTTTAAGCATCCTATCTATAGCCACCCTGCACTTCTGAAACTACTTTAGAAGTTTTACAACAGGCTCAAGTTTTTCCTTGCTTCATTTCCATATATGCTTTTGAATCATAATCAATAATGTCTCCAGTCCCATTTATATAAAGTTGTTACCTGCTCCTAGTTCATTATCTTTACCTAAAACTGTATGTCATCAACTTAATATATCTTCTCATCTCTTTGTGGGTGACTGACTTTCTGTCTCCATGGCCTAACAAGTCCCTTCTAACAGTTGCCACATTCACAGGCAAAGCACAAGGAAAGGAAGGAAAAGCACAAGAAAGCAGTAAGGAAATATACTTTAGTCACTCAAAGACTTAGCCTTGTATGCCAGGATTCACTATGCAAACTATGTTTCAAAAGGGGATGTTGGAGATGTCCCATGAATTAATGTCCTGGTTATCTTTACTCTGTAAACCAAACACAGAAAAGAGTTTCATCCTCATTCCCATTGAGCTGATTAAGTAACCTGACCCAACGTGAAATACATGGGAAAACAGTCATTTGTATCAAAGTTCTAAATGACAGCTCATCATATACAAGGCTACAAATGCTGAAAAATAGAGTCTAATCACATCTCATTCATAGTCAAATCCAAAAAATATTAAACACATACTTGCTTTCCTCTTTCCTGCTTTCTTCACTCATTGACAAGTCATGGCTCAGCCTATTGTCCAGACATATCCAGAGTGGGCTTGGTATTTCATATCAATGAACTGTCACACAGTTTAACACCCATATGCAAACAGGACAACCTGGTCAACTGTCAGACATTTTCCAAGTATATTTGCTTGTGTCAAGTTGACAGTTGAAATTCCACAACTTTTAACTTGAATAACACCCTTCACAAGCTTGCCTGTCCATCCCTATTAACCAAGGAGTCCTGTTTTTCCTAACAAAAAACACTTCTAAATTCTTAAATCCCATGGATTAAATAGGGTTCTAGAGTCCCAGAACTTATGAGTAATCTCTATATAGTAAGAGACTTTGTTGATGACTTATAGTCTGTACTCCAAGTCCCAACAATGGTCAGAAGCAGCTGTGAATAAAAGTCCAAAGATCTAGCTTTGGCTCAGTCCCACAAGGCAGTAGAGAGAAAAAGAGAGATTCTTCCTTCTTCCATTGTCCTTATGTAGGTCTCCAGCAGAAGGTGTGTCCCAGATTAAAGGTGTGTACCACCATGCCTAGATCTGGGACTTGCTTTGCTCCAGGTGACCTTGAACTCAGAGATCTCCTTGCCTTGGTCTCCTGGGATTCATAGCCACTGTGCCTCAAGATCTCATATCCCAAGATCCATGTCAGAAAACTTGTATCTCCCATCTTCAAGATCAGGATCAGAGGTGAACCCTCCAATGCTGTATTGTAATTTACTCAAGATATATTCAAGTTGACAACCTGGAATAGCCATGATACCCATAGTCTTTAAAAATACCAACATTTAAAAAAAAAACTGAAACCCTAAGTTCCCTGTGTAGATTCCTTGAAATTAACAACAACAAATGATTAGTATCCCAATATTTCAAAGTGGAAAAAAGAGAGTAGTGTAATCAATCCTACTTAAAGAGAGCAAAACCGAATAGCTTCTGTTACCACAATGTGCAAATTCGATGAAACATAATGATACTCTGGACTCAAAAAGACGTGGGAAACTCCGTGTTTCAAGCTTGGCCTGTAATACTCACAGCCTCCCTCACATGCCAAATCCATTCCATACCTGCTCTTCTCCTATGTTCTAGAGTATATCATATCTTCAGGTGTCCACTGCAAATAGTATCCTCTCCAGGGCTCTCTAATGAGACTTCACATATGCCTGAAGGACATTGGCTCTCTTTCATAT
The DNA here is from genome assembly GCF_021556685.1 of Rattus norvegicus. NCBI lineage: Eukaryota > Metazoa > Chordata > Mammalia > Rodentia > Muridae > Rattus > Rattus norvegicus. The sequence goes on from NC_141549.1 coordinate 26,236,979, forward strand.
TCTCAAATATGAGTACCACACAGATGATAATTACTCTTCCTTACTTAACTCATGAAATGGCCTCGTTTCTTTAGATCACACAGTTGCATGAGCTTTTGAGGTAAAACAGAAGATGTCAATTGTGGACTGATACACCAAGTTATTTTTCAGTGACACTGTCCTGTGATAGAAGACCAAGAGACCAAAAGATCAGGCAGATAGTGTTGTTTGGTATTACAATGTCTTATACAAGCTATGTCTTATGCCAAGAGTGATGACTCATAAGTAGAATATTTATTTTTAATAAAGGAATGGGATGAGGTAAGCAGAAATTACCATACAATGCGATGCAGACACCAGGAAGCTAGTAAAGCAAGATTGCACAAAGCAACAAAGGATACTTCTGGATCATTATAGACAGAGTACCCAGCAGCCTTGGGGCTGGTGACTATAACCTAGTATGAGAAGAAACAATAGGTTCTTCTGATCCTAAGCCAATGATCCACAAAATTGTTGGCCTTGTTCTACAGGCACTGCCAAGCATGCTCCTTGTTATAGAGAAGGAACTTAGTATTTCGCATATAATATACATAAGAGCCTCAGAAAAGGGATGCAAAGACATGCACACACAAATGTTAATGGAACTAACATGTATGTTGATGAAACAACTTTTCTTCTCCATACATTGTAGCCTCAGGGAAAAGCCTGGGAGGACCCCAGACCTCAAGACAAATCTGTAGTGCTGCTCTCTTTCATACTTCCTCCACAGCACCAACAGATTTAGCACACATGAATTGAGTGAAAATACTACAGAAGCCCAGGACAGATAGATGTGTCTGCCCCTTTCCAAACTGTAGAGCCTACATGTTTCCCTGAATATCTGCCATCACCAGGGACACAGGGATGATCCCTATCCCAGTACACATGCCAGCTGGGATCACCACAGAGCCCAGCACAGGAGACTACTCACCTCTCTGATCAAGTCCCGTCTTCTTTCTGATCTACACTTCCAACCAGAGCAGATTAGACTGCCTGACCTGCTACCACACCCTACATCCTGAGCACCTCCCAGGAGATCTGCCACAAGCTTTTCAGGAGGTCTCCCTTAACCAGGGACACAGGTGAATGGCTCCAATGAGAGACAAACAATCCAGTTAACATTACAGTTAATGAGATAATAAGAGAAAAGCACAATAATATAAGCAAGAGAAGCCAAGGTAATATGGCACCATGAGAAAACAGTTCTGCTACAACAGCAGGCCCTGGATACCCTAACACACCTGGAAACTAGATTCTGACCTGACATTCCAATTCATAAAGATGAAAGAAGCCTTTAAAAAGGATATAAATAATTCCCTTAAAGAAATACAGGAAAACACAGGCAAACATGTAGAATCCATTAGAGAGAAAACAAGTCAATTCCTTAAAGATATACAGGAAAACATGACCAAGCAGGTAAAGGAATTGAACAAAAATGTTCAAGACACAAAAAATTGAAACAGAAAAAGGAAATCACAAATGGAGGCAACAACCTTGAAGATGGCAACCCTAGGAAACAGTTCAGGAACTATATCACCAGCAGAAGACAAGGGAGGGAAGAGAGAATCACAAGTATAGTATATGAAGATATTACCACATTGGTCAGAAAATACAATATACAAAACGTCCTCATCCAAAACATCCAGAAAATGTGGGATACAATGAGAAGAACAAACCTAAGAATAATAGGAATAGAAGAGGGCAAAGAGTCCCAGGTCAGAGAGCCAGAGAATGTCTTCAACAACATTTAAGAAGAAACTTTCCTAATCTGAAGGAGGAGATGGCCAAAAACATACAAGAAGCCTACAGAACACCAAAAACTTTGGACTAGGAAATAAAATCCTCTTGTCACACAAAAATCAGAACACAAAATGCACAGAACTAAGAAAGAATATTAGAAGGTGTAAGGAGAAAAGGTCAAGTAACATATGAAGGTAGAACTGTGAGAATTACACCACACTCCTCAAAAGAGACACTAAACCGTGAAAATCCAGGACACATGTCATGCAGTCCATAGGAGACCAGAAGTGCCAGCCCAGGCTCCAATACCCAGCACAAATCTCAATCATCATATATGTAGAAACAAAGATATTTCATGATCAAACCAAATTTAAACAGTATTTTTCTAATATAAAGCACTACAAAGGACACTAGACCCAATACTCCTACACAAGGTATGTAACTACACCCAAGAAAACAAGAAATTAATCAACTCACAATGAACCTAACATAAGACACACACACACACACACACACACACACACACACACACACACACACACTACCATGTCCAACCAAAAAACAATAACAATCTTTGATCTTTAATATTTATAAAAATCAGTGGACTCAAATTCAAAATAAAGACACAAGCTAACAGACTGGATTTGCAAACAGGATTCAGCTTTTGTCTGCATACAAGAATAATACCTTACTGACAAATACAGAAAGAATTCTGAGTAAAGGTCTAGAAAAAAGTTTTCCAAGCAAATGGTCCCAAGAAACAAGCTGTAGTAGCCATTCTAATACCCAATAAAATAGACTTTCAACCAAAAATAACCAACAGAGATGGGGAAGGACACTTCATATTCATCAAAGGAAAAGTCCACCAATATGAACTCTCAATTCTGAATATCTAAGTCCCAATGAAAGGACACCAGCATTCTTAAAAAAAAAAGCAAAAACATTATTAAAGCTCAAAAAACATATTGAAACTTACACAGTAATAGTGGGAGACTTCAATGGCCCACTCTCACCCATGAACAAGTTATTGAAACAGAAACTAAACAGACACACAGAAAAGCTAGCAGAAGTTATGAACTAAAAGGATTTAATAGATATCCACAAAACATGTCACCATAATACAAAAGAACAAAATTTCTCAGGATCTCATGAAATCTTCTCCAAAATTGACCAGTTAATTGGACACAAAACAAGCATCAACAGATACAAGAAGATTGAAATAATCTCATACATTCTATTGGATCACCAGGGTCTAATAATGAACATCCATACCGAAAAAGAAAGAAAGAAAGAAAGAAAGAGAGAGAGAGAGAGAGAGAGAGAGAGAGAGAGAGAAAGAAAGCAAGCAACAGAAAGCACACAGATACTTGAAAACCAAAGAAATGTCTAATCAATGACAACTTGATCAGGGAGGAAATAAAGAAAAAAATAAAAAATTCCCAGAATTCAATGAAAATAAAAGCACAGCATATTCAAAATCAGAGGACACAATGAAAGTAATGTTAAGAGGAAAGTTCATACCACTAAACGACTTTACAAAGAAATTGGAGAGATCTTATACTGAAAACTTAACAGAAAACCTGAAAGCTATAGAAGCAAAAGAAGCAAACATCCCTAAGAGGAATAGACAGCCAGAAATTGTCAAGCACATGACTAAAATCAACCATTTACAAAGAGAACAATACAAAGAATCAAAAAAACCAACAGCTGATTCTTAAAGAAAATTAACAAAGCAGATAAACTGTTAACCAATCTAACTAAAAATTATGGATACAGTATCCAAATTAAACTATTATTTAGCACCATAATATGGAAAAAATGAGGAAACATGAATAAATAACCCACACAAACGTCGTTTTATATCGATATGAAAACCATTCTCTTTGTACAATACCCAAAACACCACTCTGTCAGTCCGAGCAATCTAACATAAAGGCCCAATTTTCCCACACCTCGCTACAGAACAGTTAAGAACAGGAAAAGTGTACCCTACAGTACAAGGACAGTCTGATCAGTGAAGAACAAAGTTACTACAGAGGAAATATTCATACGGCTTTCCTATTTCTATTAGGATACTGCATTCTGTATACCCACTTCATGATTCAAAAACCATAAATAGCTAAAACAGACAGTGAAATGCTAACTGACTCATATAACAACTGACCTAATAGAGATTATTTACATTATCAGTTTCAAAGTTGTAAAGTTTATAATATTTGATTGTGATAACATATTCAGTCCTTTAAAAACTTACTACTTTCCCTCTACTTTAACTACAACTATGATTTTATTTCTTCCAAGTATTACTCTGAACACCCCTAGTAGTCTGCTAATATGATGCCTGTTGTTTTAACATGACACCTAATTATGAAAAGATAATCCAACTGTTAATACATTGAATTAAAAAATATTTTGCTTTGAAATGCCGAAAGAAAATCATCACAATAAATGAAATCTCAGCATATCCATTAATATGAATATTTTTCTGGAAAAGAGTAAATGAATTATCTTAAGAATGTTAAAAATGTTTTATCTGTAACAGAGGAAACTATTCAGGAAATGTTAAAATAAAGAAAAGTGTCACTTCACAGCATGCCTGGCATGGGCTCAATTCTTAGTGGGTTGCATCCTTGACAAACACAGTGAATGGCCACACTCAGTAGACTCTACTCAAGGCAGTCTCCTCAAAGTTCTCCTCACACTTAACTTTCAATGAATCCATATATAATCATTAAACTGAAGGAGCCTCCCTTCACAAACGAGTAAGCCAGTCTGTCAGGAGATGTTAAATGCTATTCCGAAGGAAGAGTGTCAACAGGGAGGGTATTATAGAACTGATGTAATTCCAATTATTAAGCCAAATGTAGGTAATTACTGCTTTTTCTTTCTCATTTTATGCTCTTCAACTTGAAGCTCCATTTATATCTTAAAACACTGGTATTTTTAAGAGAGCAAAGTGTATAGCGGAGGAAAAGAGGAAATAAGAAGGAGGCTGCAGAGAGCGGGAGGAATGGGCAGGCTTCTCAGGGCCATGGGACAGGTTTTTTCCCATCTTCATTAACTTGGGTATTCCTTATTTACATTTCAATTGTTATTCCCCTTTCCGGTTTCCAGGCCAACATCCCCCTAAACCCTCCCCTTCTATGTGGGTGTTCCCCTCCCCATCCTCCCCCCATTACTGCCCTCCCCTGCAACAATCCATTCACTGGGGGTTCAGTCTTGGCAGGACCAAGGGCTTCCCCTTCCACTGGTGCCCTTCCTAGGCTATTCATTGCTACCTATGAGGTCAGAGTCCAGGGTCAGTCCATGTATAGTCTTTAGGTAGTGGCTTAGTCCCTGGAAGCTCTGGTTGCTTGGCATTGTTGTTCATATGGGGTCTCGAGCCCCTTCAGCTCTTTCAGTCCTTTCTCTGATTCCTTTAACGGGGGTCCCGTTCTCCGTTCAGTGGTTTGCTGCTGACATTCGCCTCTGTATTTGCTGTATTCTGGCTGTGTCTCTCAGCAGACATCTACATCTGGTTCCTGTCAGCCTGCACCTCTTTGTTTCATCCATCTTATCTAGTTTGGTGGCTGTATATGTATGGGCCACATGTGGGGCAGGCTCTGAATGGGCGTTCCTTCAGCCTCTGTTCTAAACTTAGCCTCCCTATTCCCTGCCAAGGGTATTCTTATTCCCCTTTTAAAGAAGGAGTGAAGCATTCGCATTTTCTTCATCCTTCTTGAGTTTCATGTGTACTGTGTATCTGGAATAATTCGAGCATTTGGGCTAATAGTCACTTATCAATGAGTGCATACCATGTGTGTTTTTCTGTGATTGGGTTACCTCACTCAGGATATTTTCATCCAGTTACCTATGAATTTCATGAAGTCATTGTTTTCGTAGCTGAGTAGTATTCCATTGTGTAGATTTACCACATTTTCTGTATCCATTCCTCTGTTGAAGGGCATCTAGGTTCTTTCCAGCTTCTGGCTATTATAAATAAGGCAAGGCAGCTTATCCTTATTAAAGAGAAGAAAGCTTTCTTCTTACATCTGGGTTTAATTCATTTAGCATTAAAAGGGTTGAACCTTTTCCTTTCTTTATGCAATAAAGATTGGAGCTCATTAAAAAAAAACACTGGTATTTTAAACCATGTTTAAAATATGCCATCTGATAGCATGAAAGGTAAATTAAGCTTTTGAAAAACCTTTGAACAACTTATTCTGACCTAAACTGAGTACTGTAACTTAAGGCCCAGTATGGTATTGACCAACTTAAAAAATGAATAAATGAATAGAAAAAATTAATTTTAAATAGGAGCTAACAAAATCAGGAGCTAATAAAATGGCTGGCCACACTGATTAGGCACTCACTGTAAAACACAGCAGAATTGATATTTTCTGCTCATCACCACAGCACTGTAGTTTCACTAGCCTAATCAAATATTCATTTTTACATAGAAAACAGCCCACTTTAGTGTCTAGTAATTCCTTTTAATGCAACTACCTTTCAAAATGTTGCTGGGACAGGTGTTCAGTCGGTGTGTGAGAGCTCTCAGTAAATCCTGTGGATTTACCTGCTTGAGTCTTTCATCAGTGAGTTTGTCCTGGTTGCCTACTTGGACTTTCTGCAGTAAAGAGCAGTGAGGCATGACCACTATGAGAGAGGTGTCAGGAAGCTGCTTACACCTATATGTTGTATACCTAAGAAGTCCAGGACACTTAAATGCTAGAACACACATCAGACATACTGAGACAACCAGAAATGCTGATCTCAAATATATTCTGAATTCTGGAAGCAATTTTTTCCAATAATCATCAGTAATCTGCTGATGACTAGTAAGATCCAGCAGCTTCCAAACCTGGAAATCTAAACAAGTCAGCCCAGGACTTGCAAACCAATGATGCAGAAAGGTAACATTATTCAGGGACAAATTCAAAACTATCTTATGGACTGTGGCAGTTGGGTGATAGCTGGGATTTGGGGGAGGCTCTCTGTGACAGAAACAGGAGTTTTTAGGGATGGGCTCCTGAGAGTAAGTTTGGCTACTTTAAGGCTGCTCCTGGGCAGATGAGGGCAGGTGCACCTGGCTCTGACTGCATGCCCCCTCAGCCCCTCCCCCACAATTGCCTCAATCCTGGCACACTCTGGGGCTGGAGAGGCTGGTGCCAGGTAGAGAGGCAAAAGGGCTGCACAGGGCCTCACAGCAGCTGGTGTTGGGCAGCCACGGAAGTGAGGCACCTCCCTTGCCCCTGCTGCCCTGGCACTTCAGAGGGTCTTTTCCAGCTCTCTGCTTCATACTACCTCAACTGCATTGAAGTTTTTCCTCTAAAGACTTGTGTCTCAGACATTTTCAGAGCAGTTGGTCACTTGGTCCACCATTTCAGACTGTTCAAATCATTTGTTCAAATCAAAGCTTCATTTATACCTGCACTTTCTCAGCACACAAACCCTGGACAATACATGCTACAGCTAACCAGTTTCCTTTTTTATTAATCATTTTATTCACTTGCATTCCAAATGATATCTCCCTTCCGGATAACCCCACACAAACCCCCCATCCCATCCCCTTCTCCCCCCTCCTATTTACCTCTATGAGGGGGCTCCTCCACACACTCAACCACTCACTCTTCACTTCCCTACTCTAGCATCTCCCTATTTTGGGGCATCAAGCCTCCAGAGAACCAAGGGCCTCCCCTTCAAATGAGGCCAGGTAAGGCCATCCTCTGATATATATGTATGTGGAGCCATGGATTCCCTTCATGTATACTCTTTGGTTGGTGGTCTAGTCCTTGGAATCTCCTGGTGTGTAATTACTTGGTATCTTTCTTCCTGTGGTGTTGCAGTTCCCTTCAGCTCCTTCAGTCCTTCCCCTAATTCTTCCATGGGGCCCCCATGTCCAGTCTGATGGTTGGCTTTGGGCACCTGAATTTGAATTGGTCAGGTTCTGGCACAGCCTGTCAGGGGAGAGTTATGCCAGGCTCCTATCAGCAAGTGTTTCTTGGCATCAGCAATAGTGTCTGTGTTTGGTGTCTGCAGATGGCATGGATCCCCAGGTGGAGTGGTCCCTGGATGGTGTTTCAGTCTTTGCTCCACTCTTTGTCTATATTTCCTTTAGACATGAACAATTCTGGGTTAATATTTTGAAATGGTGGGTGGCCACATCCCTCAGCTGGGGCCATGCTATCAACAGGATATAGTCTCTACTGGTTCTCTCTCCTCTTTGTTGAGTATTTTGCCTAATGTCATTCCGATTGGGTCCTAGGAAACTCTTGCTTCCCTGGCATCTGGGACTATCTAGTAGTTGTCACCAGTACCCATACCCCACTACTGCACACCTCTGTTCATTTTCCTGACCCTTAGTACATCTCCCCTTCTCCTCCCAGACCTCTTCCTGCCACCATTTTTCCCTGTGCCTGCTATCTCCCTCCCAGGTTCCTCCCTCTTCTACCTCCCATAATTATTTTGTTCCCCCCTCCAAGTAGGAATGAAACATCTACATTTTGCTCTTCATTCTTGGGCTTCATATGATCTGTGAATTATATTGTGAGTATTGTGAAATTTGGGCTAATATCCACTTATCAGTGAGATAAGTGATATGTGACCATATGATCAGTGACCCTATGTGACCTTTTTGTGTCTGGGTTACCTTACACAGGAAGATCTTTTCTAGTTCCATCCATTTGTCTGCAAATTTCACATAGACATTTTTTTACAGCTGAAAATTACTTTATTATGCAAATATACCACATTTTCTGTATCCATCCCTCTATTGAGGGAGATCTGGTTTGTCTGCAGCTTCTGGCTACTACAAATAAGGCTGCTGGTGAACTAATACCATCCCACAGTTCCCTGCACCCAAATCCCGTGGGAAAGAGAGCAGACCACCCAGGCGCGCAGACATCCCAAGGCCCCAGGACAGACTGCCACCTCTGAACACCTCGGCCCACATTCCTGGTCCAAGGGGAAACTGCACAATGCCTCTGGACAGAGGGATATAAGAACAGACAACTGCCAGTACCTGCAGTTCTGGTCTGCGCCCAGGACGGAACTGATCCCCCAAACAGCTTCCTGAAGCCAAATCCCATGGGGGAGAGAGCTGGAATCTCAGAAGTGTGGATACTCCTGAGAAGTCAGTGGAGAATACCCTCTGCCCACAGTCCAGACCCAAGAGGGAATTGAATAGTGCCAAGTGTGCCCGCTGGGTGCAAGGACCTACATGAGCAATCAGGGGCAGGACCCTTTGATACCTGCCCATGCCTAGAGCTGGAATACAGTCTCCAGGAGTGCTGCCACAGCTGAGAGCAAGCACCTGTTCTCAGGAAAGGCTGAAAGAAAACAGGAAAACAGTTCTACAGGAGTGGGGCCACACAGGCCTCTCACAGGGACAAGACACTCCCAGATATGGCAAGACAAGCAAACACCAGAGACAATGGCTAGAGGCAAACGCAGGAACATAATAAACAGTAACCAAGACTACTTTGAATCAACAGAGCCCAGTTCTCCAACCAAAGAAAATATTGGATATCCAAACACACCAGAAAAGCAAGATTTGGATTTGAAATTACATTTTTTGATACTGATGGAGGATTTTAAGAAAGACATAAAGAACTCCCTTAGAGAAATGCAGGAATGCACAAGTAAACATGTAGAAGCCCTTAGAGAGGAAACACAAAAATCACTGAAAGAATTACAGGAAAACACAATGAAACAAAACAGGTGAAAGAGTTGAAAATGAAAATAGAGACAATAAAGAAAGCACAAAGGGAGACAACTCTGGATAAAGAAAACCAAAGGAAGAGACAAGGAGTCGTAGACACAAGCATCACCAATAGAATGCAAGAGATAGATGAGAGAATCTCAGGGGCAGAAGATACTGTAGAAAACATCGACAAAACTGTCAAAGATAATGTAAAACGCAAAAATCTCCTAGCCCAAAACATACAGGAAATCCAGGACACAATGAGAAGATCAAACCTAAGGATAATAGGTATAGAAGAAAGTGAAGACTCACAACTTAAAGGGCCAGTAAATTATACAACAAACTTATAGAAGAAAACTTCCCTAACCTAAAGAAAGAGATGCCCATAAACATACAAGAAGCCTACAGACCTCCAAATAGATTGGACTAGAAGAGAAATTCCTCCCGTCACATAATAGTTAAAACAGCAAATGCACAAAACAAAGAGAGAATATTAAAAGCGGTAAGGGAAAAAGGTCAAGTGACATACAAAGGCAGACCTATAAGAATTACACCAGACTTCTCACCAGAGACTAGGAAAGATATAAGATCCAGGACAGATGTCATACAGACCCTAAGAGAACACAACTGCCAGCCCTAGTTACTGTATCCAGTAAAACTTTCAATTAACATAGATGGAGAAACCAAGCTATTCCATGACTAAACCAAATTTACACAATATCTTTCTACAAATCCAGGCCTACAAAGGATAAGAGATAGAAAACTCCAAGACAGGGAGAGGAACTACACCATACAGAAAGCAAGAATATAATTTCCTTGCATTGAAACCAAAAGAGAGACAAACAAACATAATTTCACCTCTAACAATGAAAATAACAGGAAGCTACAATCACTATCCCTTAACACCTCTCACCATCAACAGACTTGATTCCCCAATAAAAAGACATAGGCTAACAGACTGAATAAAGAGGACCCAGCATTTTGCAACATGCAGGAAACACACGTCAGAGACAAAGACAGACACTACCTCAGAGTAAATGGCTGGAAAAAATTTTCCAAGCAAATGGCCAAAGAAACAAGCTGGAGTTGCCATTCTAATACCAAATAAAATTGAATTTCAACCAAGAGTCATTAAAAATGATAAGGAAGGACACTTTATATTCATCAAAGGAAAAATCCACCAAGATGAACTCTCAATCCTAAATATCTATGCTCCTAATGCAAGGTCAACTACATTCATAAAAGAAACCTTACTAAAGCTCAAAGCACACATTGTAACTTACACAATAATACCAGGAGACTTCAACCCCTCACTCTCATCACTGGACAGATCATGGAAACAGAAATTAAACAGAGACATACAAAAACTAACAGAAGTTATGAACCAATTTGATTTAACAGATATTTACAGAACATTCCATCCTAAAACAAAACGATATACTTTCTTTTCAGCACCTCATGGAACCTTCTCCAAAACTGACCATATAATCAGTCACAAAACAGGCCTCAACAGATACAGGAAGATAGAAATGATCCCATGCGTCCTATCAGATCACCATGAGCTAAGATTGGTCTTCAGTAACAACAATAATGACAGAAAGCCCACATATACATGGAAGTTGAACAATGCTCTACTCAAGGACAATGTGGTCAAGGAAGAAATAAAGAAAGAAATTAAGACTTCTTAGAATTTAATGAAAATGAAGATGAAACATTCCCTAGCTTATGGGACACAATGAAAGCAGTACTAAGAGGAAAACTCATAGCTCTGAGTGCCTACAAATAGAAACAGGAGAGAGCATATGTCAGCAGCTTGACATCACATCTTAAAGCTCTAGAACAAAAGGAAATAAATAAACCCAAGAGGAGTAGAAGGCAGGAAAAAAATCAAACTCAGAGCTGAAATCAACCAAGTAGAAATGGAATGGACTATACAAAGAATCAACAAAATCAGGAGCTGGTTCTTTGAGAAAATCAACAAGATAGATAAACCCTTAGCCAGACTAACCAGTAGTCACAGACAGTGTATCCAAATTAACAAAATCAGAAATGAAAAGGGAGACATAACAAAATCTGAGTAAATTTTAAAAAATCATCATATCCTACTACAAAAGCCTATATTAAATAAAACTGGAAAATCTGGAGGAAATGGACAATTTTCTAGGCATATACCAGGTACCAAAGTTAAATCAAGAACAAATAAATCATCTAAACAACCCCGTAACTCTATAGAAATAAAAGCAGTTATTAGAAGTCTCCCAACCAAACAGAGCCCAGGTCCAGATGGGTTCAGTGCAGAATTCTATCATACCTTCATAGAAGATCTCAAATCAATACTGTCCAAACTATTCCACAAAATTAAAACAGACGGAGCACTACCAAATTCCTTCTATGAAGCCACAATTACTCTTATACCTAAACCACACAAAGACCCAACAAAGAAAGAGAACTTTAGAACAATTTCCCTTAAGAATATCAACGCAAAAATACTCAATAAAATTCTTGCAAACTGAATCTAAGAACACATCAAAACGATCATCCATCATGATCAAGTAGGCTTCATCCCAGGGATGCAGGGATGGTTTAATGTATGAAAATCCATCAATGTAATCCACTACGTAAACAACTCAAAGATAAGAAGCACATGGTCATTTCATTAGATGCTGAGAAAGCATTTGACAAAATTCCACACCCCTTCATGATAAAAGTCCTGAAAAGATCAGGAATTCAAGGCCTATATCTAAACATTCTAAAAGCAATATACAGCAAACCAGTAGCTGACATCAAACTAAATGGAGAGAAACTTGAAGCAATCCCACTAAAATCAGGGACTAGACAAGGCTGCCCACGCTCTCCCTACTTATTCAATATAGTTCTTGAAGTTCTAGCCAGAGCAATCAGACAGCGAAAGGAGGTCAAAGGGATACAAATTGGAAGGGAAGAAATCAAAATATCACTATTTGCAGATGATATGATAGTGTACTTAAGCGAACACAAACGATCCACCAGAGAACTACTTAACCTGATAAACAACTTCAGCAAAGTGCCGGGGCATAAAATTAACTCAAACAAATCAGTAGCCTTACTCTACCCAAAGGATAAACCGGCTGAGAGAGAAATTAGGGAATGACACCCTTAAAAATAGTCCCAAATAACAGAAAATATCTTGATGTGACTTTAACCAAGCAAGTGAGAGATCTGTATGACAAGAACTTCAAATCTCTGAAGAAATTGAAGAAGATCTCAGAAGATGACAAGATCTTCCATGGTCATGGATTGGCAGGATTAATATAGTAAAGATGGCCATTTTGCCAAAATCAATCTATAGGTCAATGCAATTCCCATCAAATTTCCTACTCAATTCTTTATAGAGATAGAAAGAGCAATTTGCAAATTCATTTGGAATAACAAAAAACCCAGAATAGCGAAAACTATACTCAACAGTAAAAGAAATTCTGGGGGAATCACCATCCCTGACTTCAAGCAGTATTACAGAGCAATAGTCTTCAAAACTGTATGGTATTGCTACAGAGACAGGCAGGTAGATCAGTGCAACAGAATTGAAGACCCAGCAATGAAACACACACCTATATCCTCTTGATCTTTGACAAAGGAGCTAAAACCTTCCAATGGAAAAAAGATAACATTTTCAACAAATGGTGCTGGTTCAACTGGAGGTCAGCATATAGAAAAAGGCAAATCGATCCATGCTTATCACCCTGTACAAAGAAGTGGATCAAGGACCTCCACATCAAACCAGATACACTCAAATTAATAGAAGAAAAAGTGGGGAAGCATCTCAAACACATGGGCACTGGAGAAAATTTCCTGAACAAAACAATGTCTTATGCTCTAAGATCAAGAATCAACAAATGGGACCTCATAAGACTGCAAAGCTTTTGTAAAGCAAAAGACAATGTCATTAGGACAAAATGGCAACCAACAGATTGGGAAAAGATCTTTACCAATCCTACATCTGACAGAGAGCTAATATTAATCCAAAATATACAAAGAACTCAAGGAGATGGACTCCAGAGAGCCAAATCACCCTATCAAAAAATATGGTACAGAGCTAAAGAAAACATTCTCAGCTGAGGATTATCAAATGGCCAAAAAGCATCTAAAGAAATGTTCAACATCCTTAGTCATCAGGTAAATGCAAATCAAAGCAGCCCTGAGATAAAAAAAGCTCAGATGACAGCAGACGCTGGTGAGGATGTGGAGAAAGAGGAACACTCCTCCATTGTTGGTGGGATTGCAAACTTCTACAACCTCTCTGGAAATCAGTCTGGAGGTTCTTCAGAAAATTGGGCATTACACTACCTCAGAACCCAGCTCTACCACCCTTGGGCATACACCCAAAGATGCTCCAACATACAATAAAGACACATGCTCCACTATGTTCATAGCAGCCTTATTTATAATAGCCAGAAGCTGGAAAAAACCCAGGTGCCCTTCAACAGAGGAATGGATACAGAAAATGTGGTACATTTACACAATGGAGTACTACTCAGGTATCAAAAACAATGACTTCATGAGATTCATAGGCAAATGGAATGAACTAGAAAATATCATCCTGAGGGAGGTAACCCACCACAGAAAACACACATGGCACGCACTCATCGATAAGTGGATATTAGCCCAAAACCTCGAATTACCCAAGATGCAATCCACAGACCACTTGAAGCTCAAGAAAAAGATTGAATAAAATACAGATGCTTCCACTACTTATTATAATGGGATAACAGAAATATCCATAGGAAGGGATATAGAGGCAAAGTTTAGAGCAGAGACTGAAGGAACAGCCATTCAGAGCCTGGCCCACATGTGGCCCATACATATACAGCCACCAAAACTAGATTAGACTGATGAAGCTAAGAAGTGCGTCATGTCCAGAACTGGATATAGATGTCTCCTGAGAGACACAACCAGAGCATGTCAAATACAGAGGTGAACACTAGCAGCAAACTACTGAACTGAGAACAGGACGCCCTTTCAGGGATTAGAGAAAGGATTGAAAGAGCTGAAGGGGCTTGCAACCCCATAAGAACAACAATGCCAGAGATTGCCAGGGACTAAACCACTACCCAAAGACTATATATGGACCCAGGGCTCCAGCTGTGTATGTAGCAGAGAATACACTTGTTGGTCACCAGTGGAAGGGGAAGCCCTTGATCCTACCCTGGTTGGACCCCCAGTGCAGGGGAATGTAGGGGTGGATTGTAAGGGGGTTGGATTCGGAGAGGGACACCCTTACAGGGAAGGGGGAGGGCATAGGGGTTTAAGGACAGGAAACTGGGAAAGGCAATAACATTTGAAATGTAAATAAAGAAACATATCTAATTAAAAAAAGAAGAAAAATCCCTCGCTGAAGGAATCAGAGAAAGAACTGGAAGAGCTTGAAGGGGCTCGAGACCCCAAAAGTACAACAATGCCAAGCAACCAGAGCTTCCAGGGACTAAGCCACTACCTAAAGACTATACATGGACTGACCCTGGACTCTGACCTCATAGGTAGCAATGAATATCCTAGTAAGAGCACCAGTGGAAGGGGAAGCCCTGGGTCCTGCTAAGACTGAACCCCCAGTGAACTAGACTATGGGGGGAGGGCGGCAATGGGGGGAGGGTTGGGAGGGGAACACCCATAAGGAAGGGGAGGGGGGAGGGGGATGTTTGCCCGGAAACCAGGAAAGGGAATAACACTTGAAATGTATATAAGAAATACTCAAGTTAATAAAAAAAATAAAAAAAGAAGAAAAATAAGTAGAGGAGGAGGATGAGGACGAGGAGGAGGAGGAGGAGAAGGACGAGGACAAGGAGGTGGAGGAGAAGTATGAGGACCAGGACAACGAGGAGGAGGAGGAAGAGGACCAAGAGGATGACAAGGTGGAGGAGGAGAAGGACGAGGAGGGGGAGGAGGAGGACGAGGAGGACGAGGAGGAGGAGGAGGGGGAGGAGAAGGAGGATGAGGAGGAGGACGAGGACGAGGAGGACAAGGACGAGGAGGACGAGGACGAGGAGGACGAGGACGAGGAGGACGAGGACGAGGAGGACGAGGACGAGGAGGACGAGGACGAGGACGAGGAGGAGGACGAGGACGAGGAGGAGGAGGAGGGGTGGAGGAGGACGAGGACGAGGACAAGGAGCAGCAGCAGCAACAGAAACAGCAGCAGCAGCAGCAGCAACAGAAGCAGCACCCGAAGCCGCAGCCCAAGCTCCAACAGAAGCAGCCAAAGCCAAAGCAGCTGAAGCCAAAACAGCGGAAGCCTAAGACACCTAATCCGCTGAAACCCCCGAAGCCACCGAAGTCGCCAAAGCCGCCAAAGCCTCCATAGTCACGGAAGCCGCCGAAGCAGCTAAAGCCGATGCCGAAACCGCCAAGCCGAAGCCTAAGCAGAAGCCAAAGAAGAAGCAGAAGGCGAAGCCGAAGCAGAAGAAGCTGGCGAAGCATAAGAAGCCAACAAAGCCAAAGAAGCCAATGAGGACAAGGAAGAAGACAGAGGAGGAGGGGGAGGGGGAGGGGAAGCAAAGGGGAGAAGGCGGGGAAGGAGGAGATGATGACAACCACAAAGATGACTAGGACGAGAAGAAGAAGAAGCCGAAGAAAAGGAAGAAGATGAAGGAGAAGAAGGTGAAGGAGAAGAAGGAGAAGGAGAAGAAGGAGAAGGAGAAGGAGAAGGAGAAGGAGAAGGAGAAGGAGGAGAAGGAGAAGGAGAAGGAGAAGAAGAAGGAGGAGAATTAGCCGGAGTAGAAGGAGAAGCAGGAATAGAAGGAGAAGCCAGAGAATCTGTATCTATATCTATATCTGATAGAGGGCTAATATGCAATATATACAAAGAAATCCAGAAGTTTAGACTGCAGAGAATCAAATAACTCTAGCACAAAATGAGGTGCAGAGCTAGACAAAGAATTCTAAGCTGAGGAATATCAAATGGCCCTGAAGCACCTAAGGAACTATTAAACATCCTTAATCATCAGCAAAAATCAAACCAAGAAAATGTTGAGATTTGACCTCACACCACTCAGAATGACTAAGAAAAAAGTCTAAAGTGACAACAAATGTTGACGAGGATGAGGAGAAAGAGAAACATTCCTCCACTGTAGGTGGTATTGCAAGCTCTTACAGTAACTCTGGAAATTAGTTTGTAAGTTCCTCAGAATTCGGACATAGTACTACCTGAGGACCTAGCTATACACCCTCCTGGGCATATACCCAAAAGGGGCGCCAACATGTGGCAAGGAAACATGCTCCATTATGTTCATAGAACCCTTATTTGTAATTGCCAGGAGCTGGAAAGAACCCAGATGTCCCGCCATCTACAGAGTACACTGACAGACCCATGTCTTAGGTGCACATGTAGCAGAGGACGGCCTTGTGGGGAACCAATGGGAGGAGAAGCCCTTGGTCTTGCCAAGGCTCTACCTCCACAGTGTAAAGGAATGCTGAGACAGGGAGGCAAGTGGGAAGGGGTGAGTGGATAGGTGGGGGAACAGCCTCATAGAAGAGGGAAAGGGAAGATAGGATGGGCGTTCATGGGTGGAAAACCAGGAAAGGGGATAACATTTGAAATGGAAATAAAAAAAAAATCAAATACTCCTCCCCAAAAAAGGATGAGGGGAAGGGGTGGTTGGTAAACCTCACTTGGTAAAACTCTTGCCTTGAAAACCCAACTGCAGATGTGGGGACAAGGGGATCCCCAAAGCTACTTGCCTGCAAGTGTGAATATCAGTGCGCTCCAAGATAGTAAATCAATCACACCAGGGACGTGGGTGAGTGAGGTTTGTCTCCAGATCAGAGGGACAAGGGGTGGAACCCACAGGGCGGCCTGATGGCCAGAGTTCAGTCCTCAGAAGCCACAATGTGGCAGAACAGAACGGTCAGTTGACCCTGCCTTCTGGCCACTACACACTTAGCTCCACATGTGTGGGGCACTGGAAAGTGAGAGTTGAGCAGGTGTCCCTGTCGTATGGTTGGTTATCTTTTTGGTATATGCCTAGGAGTGGTATACCTGGGTCTTGAGGTAAAACAATTTTTAGTTTTCTGAGAAACCTCCAAATTAATTTTCCAAATTCATTGTACAAGTTTCCACTCCAGCAACACTGGGAAACTCTTTCCTGTGCTCTACATCCTTACCAGCATGTGCTATCACTTGAATTTTTGGACTTAGCCATTCTAACAGTGGATATGGAATCTCAGGGTCATTTTGATACTCATTTCCAAGATGGCTAAGTACTTTGAAGATTTCTTGGCCATTTGAGGTTCTGTTGTTGAGGATTCCCTGCTTATCTTTGTATGCCATTTTAAATTGATAAACCCAGGGACCAGAAATCCTGACCTGGCAGGGCTTAAGAAGTAGTTCTATCGTAATGAGCTCCAATTGCCAAAATGAAAGCCAAAGATGATTGCACTGTGACATAGGAAGAACCTATATGGGGGTTGCAGGGATGGCTCAGTATTGATAAGGGCCTGGTGCATTTGCCAAAAATCTATGTTCTATTCTCAGAACTTATCCAGAGGCTCAAGAGTACCTGACCTTATCTTCTGGATGCTCTAGATATGACATAGGTGGCAAACACAGACGCACATGACAAGCGTTTATTATTTTGATGTTTGACCTGTATATATATTTTGTCTGCATGTATTTCTGTGCACCGAATGAATGTAGTGCCTGAAGCATTCAGAAGTGGGTGCCACTGCCAGATCTCCTTCAAACTGTAGTAACAGACAGCTGATGGCCACCATGTACAGCTAGATATTAGGCTCATGTCTCCTAGAAGAGCAGTTAGCCAGTGCGTTTAACCACTGGGCCACATCTCCTAAAAAATATTCTAAATGATAAAATACTATAGAATCAATTTTAAAAGTGCTCAGAAAATCTCAGAGTTGCATAAGAGTGTAGGGGGTTGCGATTATTGCAACCAAAGAAACAACAAACTAGTTGTAGACTCATAAACAGGGAATTTAATGAGAGAACCACTTTCTTGATCACTAAGCATGGAAGTGTAGGAATCAAGTGGACCTCACTCTCCTACAGGATTGAGAAAGGTGACAGTCAGGGAAAGAGATTAACATTAAGAATGCAGAAGACAGCGGAAGGGGTGGCACAGGTCTTCCTGGTTGCTGCCGCTGCAGAGAGCCCGTGGGCAGCACCCCACGAGCGAACTTGAGCCTCCGGACCACAGGTAAGACCAACTTTTCTGCTGCAAGAAAGCTGCCTGGTGAGCTTGGGACACAGGGAAGAGAATTCCTCTAGGACCGGGCACGTTCTGTGTTCACCGGAAGTCCCACACCCTCGGATCCCGGCCCGCAGCAGCTCTCTGCTCCCAGACCCTGTGAGAGAGAGACCCAACCGCCTGGTCAGGTGGGCACTCCTGAGGCTGCAGAGCGGAAGAGACCACCAACACTGCTCACCCCTGCCCACATCCCTGGCCCAAGAGGAAACCTTATAAGGCCTCTGGGCTCCCGTGGGGGAGGGCCCAGGAGCGGCAGGACCCCTGCCAGAGACACCGCCGGACCCTGAAGGAAACAGACCAGATAAACAGTTCTCTGCACCCAAATCCCGTGGGAGGGAGAGCTAAACCTTCAGAGAGGCAGACAAGCCTGGGAAACCAGAAGAGACTGATCTCTGAACATACATCTCGGACGCCAGAGGAAAACACCAAAGGCCATCTGGAACCCTGGTGGACTGAAGCTCCCGGAAGAGGCGGCACAGGTCTTCCTGGTTGCTGCCGCCGCAGAGAGCCCATGGGCAGCACCCCACGAGCGAACTTGAGCCTCGGGACCACAGGTAAGACCAACTTTTCTGCTGCAAGAAAGCTGCCTGGTGAACTCAAGACACAGGCCCACAGGAACAGCTGAAGACCTGTAGAGAGGAAAAACTACACGCCCGAATGCAGAACACTCTGTTCCCATAACTGGCTGAAAGAAAACAGAAAAACAGGTCTACAGCACTCCTGACACACAGGCTTATAGGACAGTCTAGCCACTGTCAGAAATAGCAGAACAAAGTAACACTAGAGATAATCTGATGGCGAGAGGCAAGCACAGGAACCCAAGCAACAGAAACCAAGACTACTTGGCATCATCGGAGCCCAATTCTCCCACCAAAATAAACATGGAATATCCAAATACACCAGAAAAGCAAGATCTAGTTTCAAAATCATATTTGATCATGATGCTGGAGGACTTCAAGAAAGATGTGAAGAACTCCCTTAGGGAAACACAGGAAAACATTAATAAACAAGTAGAAGCCTACAGATAGGAATCGCAAAAATCCCTGAAAGAATTCCAGGAAAACACAATCAAACAGTTGAAGGAATTAAAAATGGAAATAGAAGCAATCAAGAAAGAACACATGGAAACAACCCTGGATATAGAAAACCAAAAGAAGAGACAAGGAGCTGTAGATACAAGCTTCACCAACAGAATACAAGAGATGGAAGAGAGAATCTCAGGAGCAGAAGATTCCATAGAAATCATTGACTCAACTGTCAAAGATAATGTAAAGCGGAAAAAGATACTGGTCCAAAACATACAGGAAATCCAGGACTCAATCAGAAGATCAAACCTAAGGATAATAGGTATAGAAGAGAGTGAAGACTCCCAGCTCAAAGGACCAGTAAATATCTTCAACAAAATTATGAAAGAAAACTTCCCTAATCTGAAAAAAGAGATACCCATAGGCATACAAGAAGCCTACAGAACTCCAAATAGATTGGACCAGAAAAGAAACACCTCCCATCACATAATAGTCAAAACACCAAACGCACAAAATAAAGAAAGAATATTAAAAGCAGTAAGGGAAAAAGGTCAAGTAACATATAAAGGCAGACCTATCAGAATCACACCAGACTTCTCGCCAGAAACTATGAAGGCCAGAAGATCCTGGACTGATGTCATACAGACCCTAAGAGAACACAAATGCCAGCCTAGGTTACTGTATCCTGCAAAACTCTCAATTAACATAGATGGAGAAACCAAGATATTCCATGACAAAACCAAATTTACACAATATCATTCTACAAATCCAGCACTACAAAGGATAATAAATGGTAAAGCCCAACATAAGGAGGCAAGCTATAACCTAAAAGAAGCAAGAAACTAATCGTCTTGGCAACAAAACAAAGAGAAGAAAAGCACACAAACATAACCTCACATCCAAATATGAATATAACGGGAAGCAATAATCACTATTCCTTAATATCTCTCAACATCAATGGCCTCAACTCCCCAATAAAAAGACATAGATTAACAAACTGGATACGCAACGAGGACCCTGCATTCTGCTGCCTACAGCAAACACACCTCAGAGACAAAGACAGACATTACCTCAGAGTGAAAGGCTGGAAAACAATTTTCCAAGCAAATGGTCAGAAGAAGCAAGCTGGAGAAGCAATACTAATATCAAATAAAATCAATTTTCAATTAAAAGTCATCAAAAAAGATAAGGAAGGACACTTCATATTCATCAAAGGAAAAATCCATCAAGATGAACTCTCAATACTAAATATCTATGCCCCAAATACAAGGGCACCTACATACAAAAAAGAAACCTTACTAAAGCTCAAAACACACATTGCACCTCACACAATAATAGTGGGAGATTTCAACACCCCACTCTCATCAATGGACAGATCATGGAAACAGAAATTGAACAGAGATGTAGACAGACTAAGAGAAGTCATGAGCCAAATGGACTTAACGGATATTTATAGAACATTCTATCCTAAAGCAAAAGGATATACCTTCTTCTCAGCTCCTCATGGTACTTTCTCCAAAATTGACCATATAATTGGTCAAAAAACGGGCCTCAACAGGTACAGAAAGATAGAAATAATCCCATGCGTGCTATTGGACCACCACGGCCTAAAACTGGTCTTCAATAACAATCAAGGAAGAATGTCCACATATACTTGGAAATTGAACAATGCTTTATCAATGATAACCTGGTCAAGGAAGAAATAAAGAAAGAAATTAAAAACTTTTTAGAATTTAATGAAAATGAAGGTACAACATACCCAAACTTATGGGACACAATGAAAGCTGTGCTAAGAGGAAAACTCATAGCGCTGAGTGCCTGCAGAAAGAAACAGGAAAGAGCATATGTCAGCAGCTTGACAGCACACCTAAAAGCTCTAGAACAAAAAGAAGCAAATACACCCAGGAGGAGTAGAAGGCAGGAAATAATCAAACTCAGAGCGGAAATCAACCAAGTAGAAACAAAAAGGACCATAGAAAGAATCAACAGAACCAAAAGTTGGTTCTTTGAGAAAATCAACAAGATAGATAAACCCTTAGCCAGACTAACGAGAGGACACAGAGAGTGTGTCCAAATTAACAAAATCAGAAATGAAAAGGGAGACATAACAACAGATTCAGAGGAAATTCAAAAAATCATGAGATCTTACTATAAAAACCTATATTCAACAAAACTTGAAAATCTTCAGGAAATGGACAATTTCCTAGACAGATACCAGGTACCGAAGTTAAATCAGGAACAGATAAACCAGTTAAACAACCCCATAAATCCTAAGGAAATAGAAGCAGTCATTAAAGGTCTCCCAACCAAAAAGAGCCCAGGTCCAGACGGGTTTAGTGCAGAATTCTACCAAACCTTCATAGAAGACCTCATACCAATATTATCCAAACTATTCCACAAAATTGAAACAGATGGATCACTACCGAATACCTTCTACGAAGCCACAATTACTCTTATACCTAAACCACACAAAGACCCAACAAAGAAAGAGAACTTCAGACCAATTTCCCTTATGAATATCGATGCAAAAATACTCAACAAAATTCTGGCAAACCGAATCCAAGAGCACATCAAAACAATCATCCACCATGACCAAGTAGGCTTCATCCCAGGCATGCAGGGATGGTTTAATATATGGAAAACCATCAACGTGATCCATTATATAAACAAACTGAAAGAACAGAACCACATGATCATTTCATTAGACGCTGAGAAAGCATTTGACAAAATTCAACACCCCTTCATGATAAAAGTCCTGGAGAGAATAGGAATCAAGGCCCATACCTGAACATAGTAAAAGCCATATACAGCAAACCAGTTGCTAACATTAAACTAAATGGAGAGAAACTTGAAGCAATCCCACTAAAATCAGGGACTAGACAAGGCTGCCCACTCTCTCCCTACTTATTCAATATAGTTCTTGAAGTTCTAGCCAGAGCAATCAGACAACAAAAGGAGATCAAGGGGATACAGATCGGAAAAGAAGAAGTCAAAATATCACTGTTTGCAGATGATATGATAGTGTATTTAAGTGATCCCAAAAGTTCCACCAGAGAACTACTAAAGCTGATAAACAACTTCAGCAAAGTGGCTGGGTATAAAATTAACTCAAATAAATCAGTAGCCTTCCTCTACACAAAAGAGAAACAAGCCGAGAAAGAAATTAGGGAAACGACACCCTTCATAATAGACCCAAATAATATAAAGTACCTCGGTGTGACTTTAACCAAGCAAGTAAAAGATCTATACAATAAGAACTACAAGACACTGTAGAAGGAAATTGAAGAAGACCTCAGAAGATGGAAAGATCTCCCATGCTCAGGGATTGGCAGGATTAATATAGTAAAAATGGCAATTTTACCAAAAGCAATCTACAGATTCAATGCAATCCCCATCAAAATACCAATCCAATTCTTCAAAGAGTTAGACAGAACAATTTGCAAATTCATCTGGAATAACAAAAAACCCAGGATAGCTAAAGCTATCCTCAACAATAAAAGGAATTCAGGGGAAATCACCATCCCTGAACTCAAGCAGTATTACAGAGCAATAGTGATAAAAACTGCATGGTATTGGTACAGAGACAGACAGATAGACCAATGGAACAGAATTGAAGACCCAGAAATGAACCCACACACCTATGGTCACTTGATTTTTGACAAAGGAGCCAAAACCATCAAATGGAAAAAAGTTAGCATTTTCAGCAAATGGTGCTGGTTCAACTGGAGGTGAACATGTAGAAGAATGCAGATCGATCCATGCTTATCACCCTGTACAAAGCTTAAGTCCAAGTGGATCAAGGACCTTTACATCAAACCAGACACACTCAAACTAATAGAAGAAAAACTAGGGAAGCATCTGGAACACATGGGCACTGGAAAAAATTTCCTGAACAAAACACCAATGGCTTACGCTCTAAGATCAAGAATCGACAAATGGGATCTCATAAAACTACAAAGCTTCTGTAAGGCAAAGGACACGGTGGTTAAGACAAAACGGCAACCAACAGATTGGGAAAAGATCTTTACCAATCCTACAACAGATAGAGGCCTTATATCCAAAATAGACAAAGAACTCAAGAAGTTAGACCGCAGGGAAACAAATAATCCTATTAAAAATGGGGTTCAGAGCTAAACAAAGAATTCACAGCTGAGGAATGCCGAATGGCTGAGAAACACCTAAAGAAATGTTCAACATCTTTAGTCATAAGGGAAATGCAAATCAAAACAACCCTGAGATTTCACCTCACACCAGTGAGAATGGCTAAGATCAAAAACTCAGGGGACAACAGATGCTGGCGAGGATGTGGAGGAAGAGGAACACTCCTCCATTGTTGGTGGGATTGCAAACTGGTACAACCATTCAGGAAATCAGTCTGGAGAATCCTCAGAAAATTGGACATTGAACTGCCTGAGGATCCAGCTATACCTCTCTTGGGCATATACCCAAAAGATGCCCCAACATATAAAAAAGACACGTGCTCCACTATGTTCATTGCAGCCTTATTTATAATAGCCAGAAGCTGGAAAGAACCCAGATGCCCTTCAACAGAGGAATGGATACAGAAAATGTGGTACATCTACACAATGGAATATTACTCAGCTATCAAAAACAACGAGTTTATGAAATTCGTAGGCAAATGGTTGGAACTGGAAAACATCATCCTGAGTGAGCTAACCCAATCACAGAAAGACATACATGGTATGCACTCATTGATAAGTGGCTATTAGCCCAAATGCTTGAATTACCCTTGATGCCTAGAACAAATGAAACTCAAGACGGATGATCAAAATGTGAATGCTTTACTCCTTCTTAAAAGGGGAACAAGAATACCCTTCGCAGGTAAGAGAGAGGCAAAGATTAAAACAGAGACTGATGGAACACCGATTCAGAGTCTGCCCCACATGTGGCCCATACATATATAGCCACCCAATTAGACAAGATGGATGAAGCAAAGAAGTGCAGACCGACAGGAGCCGGATGTAGATTGCTCCTAAGAGACACAGCCAGAATACAGCAAATACAGAGGCGAATGCCAGCAGCAAACCACTGAACTGAGAATAGGACCCCCGTTGAAGGAATCAGAGAAAGAACTGGAAGAGCTTGAAATGGCTTGAGACTCCATATGTACAACAATGCCAAGCAACCAGAGCTTCCAGGGACTAAGCCCCTACCCAAAGACTATACATGGACTGACCCTGGACTCTGACCTCATAGGTAGCAATGCATATCCTAGTAAGAGCACCAGTGGAAGGGGAAGCCCTGGGTCCTGCTAAGACTGAACCCCCAGTGAACTAGACTGGTGGGGGGAGGGCGGCAATGGGGGGAGGGTTGGGAGGGGAACACCCATAAGGAAGGGGAGGGGGGAGGGCGATGTTTGCCCGGATACCGGGAAAGGGAATAACACTTGAAATGTATATAAGAAATACTCAAGTTAATAAGAAATAAATAAATAAATAAATAAATAAATAAATAAATAAATAAATAAATAAATAAAAGAATGCAGAAGACAAATTTGTGTTCAACGTACAAAATGAAATGTTTTGAAGTCTCTTGACATCGTCTAAAATTGCAACAGCCATGTACTTCTTTAAACTACTCTTAGCGAATGATTTAGCTCCCTTGAATTTAAGTTTTTATAGGAATAGCCCTCCACTGTTTTTTATTGCTTTTATTAGATAATTGCTTTATTTACATTTCAAATGTTATCCTGCTTCTCTGCTTCCAGTCCAGAAAACCGCTACTCCATCCCATCTCCTCAACCCCTGCCTCCATGAGGGTGAACTCCCACACACCCACACACTCCCTCCTGCCTCCCTGCCCTGGCATTCCCCTATACTTGTCATTGAGCCTTCACAGGACCACGGGTCTCTCCTCCCATTGATGCCCAACAAGGCCCATCTTCTGCTACACATGCTGCTGGAGCCAGGGTTCGTTCCAAGTGTACTCTTTACTTGGTGCTTTAGTCCCTGGAAGCTCTGCGGTATCTGGTTGGTTGATACTGTAGTTCTTCCTATGGGGTTGCACATCCCCTCAATTACCTCAGTCCTTTCACTAACTCCCCCATTGAGGTCCCAGTTCTCAATCCAATGGCTTGCTGAGAGCATCTGCCTCTGATTTGTCAGGCTCTGGCATATTCTCTCAGGAGGCAGCTGTATCAGGCTCCTGTCAGCATGTACCTCTTGTCACCCCAATAGTGAATGGGTTTGGTGACCTCATGTGGGATGGATCCACATATGTGTTACTCTCTGGATGGCCTTTCCTTCAGTCTCTGCTCCATACTTTGTCTTCGTATTTCCTCCTGTGACTATTTTGTACCCCCTTCTAAGAAGTACTGAAGCATCAGATTTTTGTCGTTCTTCTTCTTGAGCTACAAATAGTCTCTAAATTATATGGTCAGTATGCTGAAATTTTGGGATAATATCCACCACTCCACTGTATGTTTAGATTCACCAAGCATGCTGCGGTTTAGGCAAATTAGGGAATTTTAGGATGTGGACATCAGTGGGACTGCTCCGTTATCCACCAGAAAACTCAGGTTTCCTTAGCTATTAACTAAAGATTTAGTGAGTATTATCAAGGAATAAAAACATTAAGATTATGAAGAATCAAGTTAAAAAATCTATTATAATTACAGCCACGATAAATATCCCAGAAAGTTTTATAAAGAAAAGCTTACCAGACAGCCTGAAGTCCGTGGCTTTCATATGAGAGGAATAGAGTAGATCCACAAATTAATATTTGAAGAAGTAACATTTCTAAGAAGAACTTAAAGGAAATTGTGTGAATGAGGAAATAGAGACAGAGTAGCAGGATCCAGCCCGAGAACATCAAAACCTAGGGTAGGAAAATGAGTGCTGCCCGTTCAAACGAACTGCAATAAGAAAGGTATGCCTGGCAAAGAGCCAGGGAAAAACTGCAGAAAGAACACTGTCTCCTAATGTGATCCCGATTTTCCCCCTGAAAATACTTCAGGAAGCACATTCAACTTACATCCATTGTTATAAAGAATTATTTTGCACCTAGTCTCTGTGATTCTCTCTGAAATATCTACACACAAAACCTTGAATGTTTCAGTCTCTGACTGTCTTAAATGGCATCTTGTTTCAGCATTTAGTAAGTAAAAACTCAGAATTATTGGCAGAAGGTGAATTAACCATGTGGAGATTAGGCAATGGCCTAACTACGGTACTGATCAAGATATATCAAAACATAAAACCTTTGTGTGTGTGTGTGTGTGTGTGTCTGTGTGTGTGTGTCTGTGTGTGTGTGTGCGTGTGTGTGTCTGTGTGTGTGTCTGTGTGTCGGTGTGTGTGTGTGTGCCTTTTATACAGGAACGTAAACCATTAAAGCAGGTTACAAACCTGTCAATGTGATTTACTCATAAAATATTAATTCTACGCTCACATTGTTAAAAACATTGGTGTTTGTGTGTCCATGGTAACCTGTGATCATTCAGAATGAGGAGTTTCCTTTATTTTTTCTGAACTTTTCGCTATTGTCAATATAATCAAAATAATATGAGGATGGACTCCTGAATGGATACAAACTTGCTGCCTTGTTTTCCTATTATACAATCTTCTGCTTTATCAGGAGCTCTGAAGAATTAGCTACCATATGCAGAAAAAGAGTTCTAAATCCTTCTGAAAATGTGCTGTCAACAGAAACAAAATCCTGCGCTTCCTTCACTACAGGATTTTTTATAAAGAATAAATACATGATGTTGATCATCACAAACATCTCCCCATTTGATTTCAAGCAGGCATGGTAACAGGATCGGCTGTGCATGGCAAACCTGAGGCCTGAATGATGTAGGAGGAGGAGCCTGAGGCAGAGATGAATCTTTGCTCTCGGCATGATTTATTGTGTGCTGTCTCCCAGGTTTATCACGTCCCTATTTATGATATCAGTGTGTGAGGGTTGTGGGTTTTTGAAATTTTTCTGTTTAATCTTAATTGAATACTGTTGCTGTTTACTTTGGATAATTGAAAGAATGTGTGAATTTTCTCTTGATAACAGACAGACTGTTGGAGATTCCTATGCATGATTTACTGGATGTGTTCATTTCCTTTGTATGCATGACAGGCACTTAGCTTTTCCTATGGATGACTCTCACGCAATGTATGTGATGTGTGGATGACTGACAGACTGTGCGTGTTTCTAATAGATGACAGGATATGGTCATTTCTTATAAATGATTCTAAGGCTATAGGGAATTCTTATGGATGATTGATAGGACGTAGGTTCTTCCTCCAGATGATTGCCAGCTTGGGGGTGTGCCATGTGTATTGATGACTAACAAGCTGTAGCTATTTCCTATAAATGATTGACAGGCTGTGGGCATTCCCTATGAAGGCCTGACAGGATGTGGGTAATTCCTATGGATGATTTGCAGGTAGCACTCAGTTAATATGGATGATTGACTAGAAGGCTGTACATGTTTACTGTGCATATTGAACAATTGTAGATATGTACTATGTATGGTTGACAGGCATTGGGTGGTTTTTTTTGTTTTTTTTTTTTTAATTAACTTGAGTATTTCTTATATACATTTCGAGTGTTATTCCCTTTCCCGGTTTCCAGGCAAACATCCCCCTTCCCCCTCCCCCTCCCTTTTCTTATCGGTGTTCCCCTCCCCATCCTCCCCCCATTGCCGCCCTCCTCCCACCAGTCTAGTTCACTGGGGGTTCAGTCTTAGCAGGACCCAGGGCTTCCCCTTCCACTGCTGCTCTTACTAGGATATTCAATGCTACCTATGAGGTCAGAGTCCAGGGTCAGTCCATGTATAGTCTTTAGGTAGTGGCTTAGTCCCTGGAAGCTCTGGTTGCTTGGCATTGTTGTTCATAAGGGGTCTCGAGCCCCTTCAAGCTCTTCCACTTCTTTCTCTGATTCCTTCAGTGGGAGTCCTATTCTCAGTTCAGTGCTTTGCTGCTGGCATTCGCCTCTGTGTTTGCTGTATTCTGGCTGTGTCTCTCAGGAGCGATCTACATCCGGCTCCTGTCGGTCTGCACTTCTTTGCTTCATCCATCTTGTCTAATTGGGTGACTGTATATGTATAGGCCACATGTGGGGCAGGCTCTGAATGGGTTTACTTCAGTCTCTGTTTTAATCTTTGCCTCTCTATTCCCAGCCAAGGATATTCTTGTTCCCCTTTTAAAGAAGGAGTGAAGCATTCACATTTTGATCATCCATCTTGAATTTCATTTGTTCTAGGCATCAAGGGTAATTCAAGCATTTGGGCTAATAGCCACTTATCAATGAGTGCATACCATGTGTGTTTTTCTGTGATTGGGTTACCTCACTCAGGATGATATTTTCCAGTTCCAACCATTTGCCTACGAATTTCATAAAGTCATTGTTTTTGATAGCTGAGTAATATTCCATTGTGTAGATGTACCACATTTTCTGTATCCATTCCTCTGTTGAAGGGCATCTGGGTTCTTTCCAGCTTCTGGCTATTATAAATAAGACTGCTATGAACATAGTGTAGCACGTGTCTTTTTTATAAGTTGGGGCATCTTTTGGGTATATGCCCAAGAGAGGTATAGCTGGATCCTCAGGCAGTTCAATGTCCAATTTTCTGAGGATTCTCCAGACTGATTTCCAGAATGGGTGTACCAGTCTGCAATCCCACCAACAATGGAGGAGTGTCCTTTTTCTCCACATCCTCGCCAGCATCTGCTGTCACCTGAGTTTTTGATCTTAGCCATTCTCACTGGTGTGAGGTGAAATCTCAGGGTTGTTTTGATTTGCATTTCCCTTATGACTAAAGATGTTGAACATTTCTTTAGGTGTTTCTCAGCCATTCGGCATTCCTCAGCTGTGAATTCTTTGTTTAGCTCTGAACCCCATTTTTTAGTAGGGTTATTTGTCTCCCTGCGGTCTAACTTCTTGAGTTCTTTGTCTATTTTGGATATAAGCCCTCTATATGTTGTAGGATTGGTAAAGATCTTTTCCAAATCTGTTGGTTGCCGATTTGTCAAACCACAGTGTCCTTTGCCTTACAGAAGCTTTGCAGTTTTATGAGATCCCATTTGTCGATTCTTGATCTTAGAGCATAAGCCATTGGTGTTTTGTTCAGGAAATTTTTTCCAGTGCCCATGTGTTCCAGATGCTTCCCTAGTTTTTCTTCTATTAGCTTGAGTGTATCTGGTTTGATGTGGAGGTCCTTGATCCACTTGGACTTAAGCTTTGTACAGGGTGATAAGCATGGATCGATCTGCATTCTTCTACATGTTGACCTCCAGTTGAACCAGCACCATTTGCTGAAAATGCTATCTTTTTTCCATTTGATGTTTTTGGCTCCTTTGTCAAAAATCAAGTGCCCATAGGTGTGTGGGTTCATTTCTGGGTCTTCAGTTCTGTTCCATTGGTCTATCTGTCTGTCTCTGTACCAATACCATGCAGTTTTTATCACTATTGCTCTGTAATACTGCTTGAGTTCAGGGATAGTGATTCGCGTTGGGTGTTTCTTATGAATGATGGTCAGGGTGTAGTCATTTCTTATGAATGACTGACAGACTGTAGGCTTGTCCTTTAGAGAAGTGACAGAGTTGGTATGTGTTTCTTGAGGTTGATTCACAGGCTGTTGACATTACCTATGAATGATTTACAGGCTCTGAGACTGGGCACAGAAACAAAAAGGTTAAGAATGGGACGATTTTGAGAGATAATAGAATGTGTATTGTACTCAGTACACATCTAAGTTACATGTGGGGAGTAAATGGACTGACAGAATGAAAAAACTACAGTAGGACAAGTCAGTGTATTTAAAGAAAATATTCAATAAACAGGAAGTTCTTGGAATTCTAATTCAGAATTTATTATTTATATGAAACTGTAACTTAAAGACTAAAGGCCTTTAGATCTACAAAATTATCAAGAAGCATGTGGATTATGGAATATCTACTACTGTGCTATGGTTCTCCTTCATAACCTAGTACAGCCTAACAATAGGAAATAAGGATTAGAGCCTGAGGTGTTTGGTAAAACACGTTTCCCGAAAACCTCACTGCAGATGTGGAAATAAGGGGATCCCCAAAACTTGCTTTCCTGCAAGGATGAAGATCAGTGTGCTCCAAGACACTAGGATTTGAGTGAATGAACATGTCCCCAAAACTGAGGGACCAGGGGTGGAACCCATACAGAGGGATGATGGCCTGAGTTCAGTCCCTAGAACCCACAATGTGGCGGAACAGAACTGTAGAGTGGCATTGTCCTTTGACCCACACAATTACACATGTGAGTGGGGTACAGGAAATAGAGAGGAAGACAATATCAGTCTCTATCCTTCACATGTGGATCAATGCACACACAAGATGTACACAAGGTTTATACTGGGGTTCATGGTTATAGATCCAATTCAAAATGTCTTTGTTTGACCCATCTGCAAGCACAAGTCATATTGGTGTAAATATCTCTTGGTGAAAATTTTTGCACTATACTAGAAAATTTATTGAAGTTTCATGATAAAAATTTATCTTATGGTGAAATTTACCATGTTGTATAATATTAACATACATATACATATACATATACATACACACACACACACACACACACACATACATACATACATATGGCCTAGAGAGATGGAGACGCAGTTAAGAGTTCTAGTTTTGTTTGTAGAGCACTCAGTTTTAATTGCTAGCACATCGCTGGCCACTCAAAACCAACCATCTGTAAATCCAGTTCCAGGGGAACCAGCACTGGGTTCTATCACACATACTGCATAGAAAATGCACAGCAGTAAAAACTCTTACATATAAATCTAATCAATTTAATGATAGACAAAGAAAATAAAATGTATTAACTTCTTGACCTAAAACATGTGCCCAATAACGGGCTCTAACAGAGACCATGGAAAAGAATTGATAAACTAACTCAATGTTTCTGTTTTCTGTACAGAAGGCCTATGAGCTGCTGTCTTCAGGTACGCAGCTCTCATATGCCTAGGAGCCTAAAGTAGGTATGCAATCCAGTGGGGCTCAGTGAAAAGGAAGCTAAGCATGACCTCTCCCCTCTCAGTAAGGAGCCTATAAAATAAAGGATGCCCAGTGCTACACTCCACAGATCCAAGAAGACTGAACAAGAGAAGGGCACAAGAAAGGATAATTGAGAATATGGAAGGGTCATGGAAGGCATATGGATGAAGGGAACCAGTTGGGAAAGGAGAAAGGAAGGAATAGGGTCACTGAGGGTCCAGTGTGGGGAGGGGGAGGGAACCATGATAATGAATGGAAATCTGCAACAGATAGGGGTGGTGAGTGAGGAGGCGACCTCAGAGAGAGACAGAGACTGAGGCAGAGGAGGAAACAAGAATCACTGGAGCTTGTGACTCACTGCACTGGGGATACAGAGCATGGGGATCCTGGCTCTTCTCGCTATGCAGGAAGCCCAGTGGAGCAACTGGAACATCGACCCAACCACAAAACTTTAAATCCAAATTTTTTCCTGTCTACAGGAAATGAAGGAATAGGGCTGGAGGAGAGACTGAGGGAACAGCCAACCAATAACCCACCCACCCTTGAACAAGCGACAGTCCCTGACTCTGAATGATACCCTGTTATGCTAGCAGACAGAGTCTAGCACAGGCTGTCTGGAGAGGTTGCACCCAGCAGCTGACTTAGATGTACACACCCTCAGCTAAAATTGGATGGATCTTGAAGACTCTTATGGAAGAAAAAGTAGAAGGATTGCAGTCCCTCAGAGGATAAGAACGCAACAGGAAGACTAACAAAATCGATTGACCTGGACTCTTAGGGCTCTTAGAGACTGATCCACCAACCAAAGAATATGCAGAGGCTGGTCCTAAGCCTCCACACACATAGGTAGCACATATGGACCTCGATCTTCATGTGAGTCCCAAAAAAAACTGCAGCAGGGACTATCCTTAAAGCTGTTGCCCGTATGCGGGATATGTCCTTCTATCTAGACGGCCTTGTCTGGACTCAGTGGGAGAGGAAGGGCATAGTCTCACAGAGACTTCATGTTCCAGGGTGGGAAGATAACCAAGTGGCCCCTACCCTCTCAGAGGAGAAGGAGGCGGGGCACAAGGGAAGGATTGTGGGAGAGGCTGACAGGGAGGGGGCAGTGAGCAGGATGTAAAGTAAACAAGTAAAAAATAAAATTGAAAATAATTGAACATTTTTTCTAGGAAGCATCACACGGCACAACTGAGTCTCCAGTGAAACAATAAATTTTTACTTCAGTCTACTATCACATTATACCTTTAACTCTACAATTTATATATATGATCAATTCTTCCACACAGACTGCTGTGGCATTCCAATCGATCCTGGAGGAACATCAAGGGTCTAGGGATCAGGAGCCGCAGCCACTAGAAGAAAAACAAGAATTATCAACAGCATCATCAGGCACATCACTGGTGATATTGTCATGCCCAGCATCAACAACATCAGTATCATTATCATCGGGATCAATGTAGTGAGAAACAGTGAGAAGGTGGATGCTTCTCTTGTTATTTTTAATCTCAGAAGTTGCTTCTTTTGGAATGTTGCGGTCAAAGGCTATGCTAACCTCAGAAGTCAGAGTTCAGAATGACAGCATTAAATAGACAATAACATTTAACAGGAAGTTACCCCTGCTTAGTCATTCAGGAAACACAAGGTCTTCACTGGGAGTGACCATAATCTCCTCATTCTAGACTAGAAAACAACCAATCAGAAAACAGTTTTACATGTCACTTGTATTTGTCCAAACTGGATTTATCATGTTACTGAAAATATATAAATTGAAAAAAAATTTCAGGTTCTAGGTTATTCATGAATAGCCCTATAGAAGCATGAAATTTATTAACAATACAGACCTAGGTTTCAAGGGAAAAAAATTCATCTATTTTAAGCTACTATTTTTGTCTAACTAACCTGATCCAACTTTTTTGTTAGTGGGAGCTCCTTGGCCATTTTCTTCATGCCATGTATGTTGAATTTGGATTTTCATCCATGTTATGACAGAGAAAAGTGAGGATACAAGCCATATAAAAGGCAAAAAGGGGATGTGTGCTATCGCTGGTGCCCGAAGATATCCACCCACCCTGAGAGGGTTCATGCTGTGGTTTATTGGTTCAGCTGACGCAGAAGCATCAAAATTATCAACAGGTGCCTGAGTAGCAGGCAGACCTTCTTCTATGTCAGGAATAAAAGAAGATTCCTCATCTGAAGAAGCAGTATAAAATATTTCTTCTTCACTAAAGGATATCAAAAGAGTCAGGTTAGTCATTTGAATGGAATCAAGGGAATAACAAGTGCAGGAACCAGGAGTGGGCTCTGGGTCAGCATGGGGTTTGTACCTTGTACTCTCCTTGTAAAGAGGTAAATCAACTACATAATCCAATCCAATGTGACTAGCTGGTCCTGAGTCACCTGACACAGTACTGTCAGCAGCATATGTAAGGGACAGCTCGGGCTCATCTGCAGTCAGACCGTCAGCGGCATTGGTGGACTTAGTCAGCGCAAGCTCAGCTGCAGTCAGACTGGCAGCGGCATTGGTGGACTTAGTCGGCGCAGGCTCACCTGCAGTCAGACTGTCAGCAGCATTGGTGGACTTAGTCGGCGCAGGTTCAGCTGCAGTCAGACTGGCAGCGGCAGTGGTGGACTTAGTCGGCGCAGGCTCAACTGCAGTCAGACTGTCAGCGGCAGTGGTGGACTTAGTCGGCACAGGCTCAGCTGCAGTCAGACTGGCAGCATCCTTGGTGGACTTAGTCGGCGCAGGCTCAGCTGCAGTCAGACTGGCAGCATCCTTGGTGGACTTAGTCAGTGCAGGCTCAACTGCAGTCAGACTGTCAGTGGCAATGGTGGACTTAGTTGGCGCAGGCTCAACTGCAGTCAGACTGTCAGCGGCAATGGTGGACTTAGTTGGCTCAGGCTCAACTGCAGTCAGACTGGCAGCCTCCTTGGTGGACTTATTCTGCGCAGGCTCAGCAGCATCCAGGCTGTCAGCAGTAGAAGTGGAAGGTCCAACATCAGCAGCAGCCTCAGAAGGCACGGAATGGAAATTTTCCATTTTAGTTTTTTCATCCTATAAGGAAAATTATCATTGTTATTTTTGATTTAAAATTCACTGATTTTATTCATTTCATCACCCTTCTGATAAAGTCAGGACCTTGATTTATAGTCCCCAAACTATTTCTGTATTCCGTCGATATTTAGCACTACATTCAATGATATTCAGTAACGTCTGCTTCCTTTCAGGATGAGTAAACGGCCCAGAGTCTTTAAAAATCTTTAATGTGGACATGCTTAGGTTTAAACTTACCACTATTCTACTCTTTGGGATCTAAAGTCATGGTACCTTTTAAGATGAAAATATATAAAAAGAAGTGACAAAATGTGTTTCTTGGCCTCTGATGTTTTGCTCTGCTTCTCCTCTAAATAACGATTTTGTAATATTCTCTCTCCTTCATATTCTATGGTTCATCCCAAAAGTTCCACCAGAGAACTACTACACCTGATAAAAAACTTCAGCAAAGTGGCTGGGTATAAAATTAACTCAAATAAATCAGTAGCCTTCCTCTACACAAAAGAGAAACAAGCCGAGAAAGAAATTAGGGAAACGACACCCTTCATAATAGTCCCAAAGAATATAAAGTACCTCAGTGTGACTTTAACCAAGCAAGTAAAAGATCTGTACAATAAGAACTTCAAGTCTCTGAAGAAAGAAATTTAAGAAGACCTCAGAAGATGGAAAGATCTCCCATGCTCATGGATTGGCAGGATTAATATAGTAAAAATGGCCATTTTACCAAAAGTGATCTACAGATTCAATGCAATCCCCATCAAAATATCAATCCAATTCTTCACAGAGATAGAACAATTTGCAAATTCATCTGGAATAACAAAAAACCCAGGATAGCTAAAACTATCCTCAACAATAAAAGGACTTCAGGGGGAATCACTATCTCTGAACTCAAGCAGTATTGCAGAGTAATAGTGATAAAAACTGCATGGTATTGGTACAGAGACAGACAGATAGACCAATGGACTAGAATTGAAGACCCAGAAATGAACCCACACACCTATGGGCACTTGATTTTTGACAAAGGAGCCAAAACCATCCAATGGAAAAAAGATAGCATTTTCAGTAAATGGTGCTGGTTCAGCTGGATGTCAACATGTAGAAGAATGCAGATCAATCCATGCTTATCACCCTGTACAAAGCTTAAGTCCAAGTGGATCAAGGACCTCCACATCAAACCAGATACACTCAAACAATAGAAGAAAAAGTGGGGAAGCATCTGGAACACATGGGCACTGGAGAAAATTTCCTGAACAAAACACCAAAGGCTTATGCTCTAAGATCAAGAATCGACAAATGGGATCTCATAAAACTGCAAAGCTTCTGTAAGGCAAAGGACACTGTGGTTAGGACAAAACGGCAACCAACAAATTGGGAAAAGATCTTTACCAATCCTACAACAGATAGAGGGCTTATATCCAAAATAGACAAAGAACTCAAGAAGTTAGACCTCAGGGAGACAAATAACCCTACTAAAAAATGGGGTTCAGAGCGAAACAAAGAATTCACAGCTGGGGAATGCTGAATGGCTGGGAAAAACCTAAAGAAATGTTCAACATCTTTAGTCATAAGGGAAATGCAAATCAAAACAACCCTGTGATTTCATCTCACACCAGTGAGAATGGCTAAGATCAGAAACTCAGGTGACAGCAAATGCTGGCGAGGATGTGGTGGGATTGCAGACTGGTACAACCATTCTGGAAATCAGTCTGGAGGCTCCTCAGAAAAATGGACATTGAACTACCCGAGGACCCAGCTATACCTCTCTTGGGCATATACCCAAAAGATGCCCCAACTTATAAAAAAGACACGTGCTCCACTATGTTCATAGCAGCCTTATTTATAATAGCCAGAAA
The DNA here is from genome assembly GCF_021556685.1 of Rattus norvegicus. Taxonomy (NCBI): domain Eukaryota; kingdom Metazoa; phylum Chordata; class Mammalia; order Rodentia; family Muridae; genus Rattus; species Rattus norvegicus. The sequence goes on from NC_141549.1 coordinate 26,273,568, forward strand.
ATGGAAAGAACCCAGATGCCCTTCAACAGAGGAATGGATACAGAAAATGTGGTACATCTACACAATGGAATATTACTCAGCTATCAAAAACAACGGCTTTATGAAATTCATAGGCAAATGGTTGGAACTGGAAAATATCATCCTGAGTGAGGTAACCCAATCACAGAAAAACACACATGGCATGCACTCATTGATAAGTGGCTATTAGCCCAAATGCTTGAATTACCCTAGATTTCTAGAACAAACGAAACTCAAGATGGATGATCAAAATGTGAATGCTTCACTCCTTCTTTAAAAGGGGAACAAGAATACCCTTGGCAGGGAATAGGGAGGCAAAGTTTAAAACAGAGGCAGAAGGAACACCCATTTAGAGCCTGCCCCACATGTGGCCCATACATATACAGCCATCCAGTTAGACAAGATGGATGAAGCAAAGAAGTGCAGACCGACAGGAGCCGAATGTAGATCTCTCCTGAGAGACACAGCCAGAATACAGCAAATACATAGGCGAATGCCAGCATGAAACCACTGAACTGAGAACGGGACCCCCGTTGAAGGAATCAGAGAAAGGACTGGAAGAGATTGAAGGGGCTTGAGACCCCATATGAACAACAATGCCAAGCAACCAGAGCTTCCAGGGACTAAGCCACTACCCAAAGACTATACATGGACTGACCCTGGGCTCTGACCTCATAGGTAGCAATGAATATCCTAGTAAGAGCACCAGTGGAAGGGGAAGCCCCTAGTCCTACTAAGACTGAACTCCCAGTGAACAAGATTGTTAGGGGGAGGGAGGTAATGGGAGGAGGATCGGGAGGGGAGCAGGGGGGAGGGGCTAGGGGGACATTGGCCTGGAAATCGGGAAAGGGAAATACAATCGAAATGTAAATAAGAAATACTCAAGTTAATAAAGAAAAAAATAAAAATAAAAATAAAAAGTACCTGAGTTCCATGTCTTTGCTAAGTTCTTCCTAGAATAAAAATTACTCAGGTTCATCACCTCTAGTAGTTAATTGGAAACCAAATTGATCTAGGCATAAAGGAAGAGCATTTGAGTTTGGTTTCTATAAATTTACAGTTTCTAATGATTCCATTATGTGTAATAATTATATCTGAACTTCCTCTTTCCTAATGATGAAATTAGAGGTCTAGAGGAAGGTAATTAGCTACGTGTTGACAGTATGCAGTGGAGTAAGGAGTAAGTAGTGTGTGTAAGATCAGCAGACACACCCTTCTGCTTGCTTTGTAACTTCTGAAAGGGGATTTAAACAGGAAAGATGACTGTTACTTTTGAATTTGTTTCTGGACTTTCTGTGACAAAATATCTGATGGGGAAAACCAGTCACTTATTTCAAGGAAGGAACAGGGAGGCCTGACTTTTGGCAGTACATTATTGGTTCTCACAGGCTGGTAGACCGGGAAGCAGATAACACAGTACTGGTACCACAAGTAGTCACAGCCATTAAAATCTACCACTGAAAACCTTCTGCTAGCGAGGCCAGACCCCAAAAGTTAAACAATCTCCCAAACAGTGGCCAAGTGTTCAAACACATGAACTCCCATCTCTTTGTCTGATCCGTCCATGCACTGCTTAGCATTTGTGTTAATGTTAAATAACCCTCCCACACACACACACATGCAGAGTTTATCTACTGTTTGTCTGTTAATGCTAACCAAAGTGTAAATCATGCTACAAATGTGATAAACCTACTTGGCAGCCTGACTGATAACTTGAATTTGATACCTGAGACTGGAAACAGAGGAAGGGAATGATTGATTCATACAAGTTATCTTTTGATACCCACAATTCAACTTACATTCTCCTACTCCCCAAATAAATTAAGAACAGGACGTCCTTGAACTGACAGAGACCACCCTGCCTGCTTTATGAGTTCGTGAATTAACTGTGTACACCAACATACCCAGCCACCTGTTGTGGGCACCCTGCCTATAAGTACTTTGGACTTCAATGGGTAAAACCAGAATGCTGAGGTCCTGTCCAGGAAGTTAAGAAATATCAGAAGACTGACTTCTTATTTCCCCTGATGATAATTTTAATCTTTTTGCCTATCAAACATATTAAATCTGTGTGCTGGAAAAGAGGCTGAGGAGTTTAAAACATTCATTGCTCCTCCAGGACACCTGGCTTTGCTTTGTAAAACACATAATATTGGCTGACAAAGTTCTGGAACAACAAGAACAAAGGATGAAATGACCTCTTCTGATTTTTGTGGGAAGCACACGCACATGGTATACAGACAGAATACACGCAAAACATTCACACACATAAAGTCAGTCAATCCAAAGTAAATGAAGCACAACTATGGTGGTTGCTTTCATGTTGACTGTACCTATTTCCAGGAGCATGTACTATTTGGTTTCTGTATTTTTATGAGTTCTCCTCAGTGAGTTAAAAACATGCTCATTTTCTGTTTTTTCTTCTGTTTCCATAGTCTAATTTACTATTATTACATTTTATGACAGTGATTCTCAACCTGTCTGTCATACCCTATTGGAGGAGGGCATAGAACAGTCTCACACAGGTTGGCAAAGACCTTCTGAAAATACCAATACGACATTACAGTTGATGATATTATCAATCTGACACTGATGCAGTAGCAACAAAACAGTTGTATGGTTGGGAATCACCACAGCATGAGGAACTGTATTAAAGGTCACAGCGTTAGGAAGGTTGAGAAGCACTGCCTAATGCAGTGACTGGCAAGGAGTGAGGATATGGAGAGTGTGAAGGGAATGCTCAAGGCTGATCTTTCTCTACTTGTTCACTACTTGCTCTAGGAAGGCATAGGCACAAACACCCATCACTCCCCTTCACAAAAGGAAATAGGTTCCTTCTCACATCAGTGGGGATTACCGTTGCAGATGTATTTTCTTCCCACACTTCAAGAATTGGGGCTACCCGAGAAGACACATAAACTCCAGATTTTCTAAAACTGTTCTGGCTCTTCTTAGGTTTTATGTGGATCTTTCTCCCTGATTCTCCCTGCAATGCAGAGGGGACAGTTAACTTTTTATTTGGTCCCGAAATTAACTCTTTTCTTTTAGGATGCATGCTTTTAAATCAACTTTATTACTTAGGAATTACAGGATATTGACACATGAAAATTAAAATTCATTATTAAATATAAAATATCTTCTAATATGCCTACTTACAACTTAGCAGAGGAGGACGGTAATGGGGGGAGGATGGGGAGGGGAACACACATAGAGAAGGCGACAGGAAGGGGCTAGGGGGATGGGGAGGGTTTAGGGAGATGTTGGCCAGAAACCTGAAAACAGAATAAGAATCGAAATCTAAATAAGAAATACCCAAGTTAATAAAGATGAAAAAAATTGCATGCATTTTCCTGAGGGTCAAGTCACTTAGGAGATTCCTGGATTATAGAAATGTCTGGACTTACTAAGAAGTACTTATTATATATAAGTACACTGTAGCTGTCTTCAGACACACCAGGAGAGATCATCAGATCTCATTATAGATGGTTGTGAGCCACCATGTGGTTGCTGGGAATTGGATTCATCAAGACCTCTGGAAGAGCAGTCAGTGCTCTTAACCACTGAGCCATCTCTCCAGCCCAGGAAAACCCGTATGGGAGAGGTGAGGGGGAAGGGATGGGGGCTCATGGACAGGAAACCGGGAAGGGGAAAAACATTGGAAAAGTAAAGAAATATATCTAATAAAGAATTTTTAAAAAAGAAATATTATGGTCTAGTAATAGTCACATTTTAAAATCAGTCAAATGTGTACTCATCTCTGCAAACAACACTTGTCAAACATCAGACATCTTCTATTGTACAAGGACTGTGCTCAATCTTCCACTCACTATGTCTTTTGAGTCCATTCTCTTATTGACCACCACTACCCACAAGGACTTACTGCTCACTTGCAGTTTGTAGAAATCTCCACATCTACAATGTAGACTCCGTTGAGCAATCTTTCCATATAAAACTGATCCCAGTTACACTATTGCTGAATTATAACAAAATTCATAAGAAAATTAATTTCACAAAGAAGCATTTTACCTTCACAGAGGAGGTAGAGCTGACATTATCTACATTCACACACCTAGGAACAACAAAGGAGGGCTTGTCAGGGAGCCTTTAGAATAACAGCATGCAACATTCTTCCAACCTCAGTTTTGTGGCTCAATCCCTTCTTCGTGAATAAGAAACCCAGGCAAACTATCCAGTAAACTTCAGGTGATTCTCTGTCACCACCTCCTGCCTCATCATAAGTGCCCCAGGATTCAGATGCACTTGGGATCATCAGACTTCATGTGGATTCTGAGAATCCAACCTTCATTCTCACAGACTCATGGCAAGCACTTTATCCACTGAATCATCTCCCTACCTAAGGATGTTTGTCCATATCTCATGCTGTGTGGGAGATAGGTCTAGTAGTTTGAACATGGTTTGCTCTACAAATAATTGTTTAGCTTGTGATTATAGAAGAAATAAAGAAGCTGAAATCGTTGTACACAGAGGCAAAGACAGTGTCAAGTTCTGAACATTATACTTTTTACAGATTAATGTATTGTACAATGCACACATTCTTACCACGGTGATCTTCCTGTAAGTTGCATACCAGCTTCTAAATAGGGAAGCAAAATTTGTCACTAAACAACTATAGGAAACATGACAATAAGTGCAAAGGCTAATATTTGTGACCCTATATTTTTTGGCACCATTTATGAAAAGCCTTTAAAGTGAGTAATTATTTGTAAATTATAAATATATGCAAAAACCTTCCTTTCCATTTCCTAGTATATTTTAAAGACAAAGAGAAAATTTCATCAAAAGTTACTACTTATAAAAATTGTTGTGCAAATTACCTATGATCCTGATCACTATCAGACACAGAAATTACCATCTTAGCCTGAACTGTTGTCCCATAGTGAAGGGTTAAAAGGACAGCGTCATGTTGCCACTGCTGCTTTTTGCCTCTGGAATAGGGATGTTTGCAGCACTCTAAGTGTGCATGCTCATCTGGTACAGCAGTGAAAGGGGCTGCTACAAAGGTCGACTTGAACTTCCTTCACTGTGGAGGAACATTCATTGCTACCACCGGGAAGCACAGTCTCTGGTGACTGTCATTGCAGGACAGTCAAATATAGGAGACCCAAAGACCTTTACAAAACATTTCCAGCTGCAAGTGTGACAAAGCTCTTGAGAGATCAGTGTGTTACTGTAGTCGAGATCTTCTGAAGAAGATGTTAAGGGCCCTCAGATCTAGCATTGACCCCTAGCTCATTTCCATCAAAAAGAAGTTCAACATCAACTTCCATTGCCGGCCATGGCAAGAGCAACTGGAAAGACTTCCTTAGTAGTTATGCAACATGAATTATTACTCCAGAGAGAGAAGCATGAAAGAAACTTGCAGATAGAGCAGCAATCTCACATAAAACATTTTTAAAATATATTTCCACATATAAACCATAGTGTGTCTCAAGTTTCACTCTCTGGATAAAGCCTGCCCTCGAAACATGCTTCAGAGAATGAACAACCCTAGTTCATTTCCTTTACAGTATGTAAAACTCCACTGCACACCCCTTGGCATTGCCCATGACCAGAGCAAGTTTTTGTCCTATCAACAAATGGGCTGAGAAAATGTCTCTATGGTGGACCGTATGCTCAGCATGTGTGGGGCCTCTTACAGTCCTCAACAACACAAACAAAACTCCAGTGCTGAAATACATTTTAAAAAAAGACACCCACATTATGATAATTCTGTTTCTCTCAGGGTTATGTGAAGAGGGTCATTTAGGTTCCTCTACACTATTCTCTGGCTGGCTCTCTCCAAAGGCACAGTAGGTATGAGAGATGCTGTGGTGTAGGTTGCTGAAAGGATAAATTCTGTGGTGCTTCTCCCCCTGTTGGAATCTAATCTTATTCAGACTCAATCAAGGGATCATTCAGTGCTGTGTACTGGAGAATGATGTGGTTTTTCAACCTTCCATCTACTGTGTCAATGTTGTTTTTACTGGAAATTTTGTCTTGCAGCATATAAATCAAGTATCACTATATCTTTTGCTAATTAATAGGACTACAGGGAAAAGGTGCTGTCAGAGTAGCCCATATGGAGGCTGCTTTCATTGAATGCTAAGAATATCAGTTTTCATTCCCCAGCACTACCTACAAATCTCACACACCATTCACTTCTCCAAAGGTTCCTGAGTGAGCCAGATATTTATAATATCAAGATATTCACATTAAATGGAAGACAACTAAAAATAACTATAAGATAATCTATGAATTATCAAATAAGTATGATTGAAATATTATGAAGGGAAAAATTCCAGATTATGCTAAAAACATTTAGTCTCCAAAACATAATGAAAGTAATTGAATACTGTTTTTGGTTTGTTTTTTTGTTTTTTTTTTATTAACTTGAGTATTTCTTATATACATTTCAAGTGTTATTCCCTTTCCCGGTTTCCCGGCAAACATCGCCCTCCCCCCTCCCCTTCCTTATGGGTGTTCCCCTCCCAACCCTCCCCCCATTGCCGCCCTTCCCCCATAGTCTAGTTCACTGGGGGTTCAGTCTTAGCAGGACCCAGGGCTTCCCCTTCCACTGGTGCTCTTACTAGCATATTCATTGCTACCTATGGGGTCAGAGTCCAGGGTCAGTCCATGTATAGTATTTAGGTAGTGGCTTAGTCCCTGGAAGCTCTGGTTGCTTGGCATTGTTGTACTTTTGGGGTCTCGAGCCCCTTCAAGCTCTTCCAGTTCTTTCTATGATTCCTTCAACACGGGACCTATTCTCAGTTCAGTGGTTTGCTGCTGGCATTCGCCTCTGTGTTTGCTGTATTCTGGCTGTGTCTCTCAGGAGCGATCTACATCCGGCTCCTGTCGGTCTGCACTTCTTTGCTTCATCCATCTTGTCTAATTGGGTGGCTGTATATGTATGGGCCACATGTGGGGCAGGCTCTGAATGGGTGTTCCTTCAGTCTCTGTTTTAATCTTTGCCTCTCCCTTCCCTGCCAAGGGTATTCTTTTTCCTCATTTAAAGAAGGAGTGAAGCATTCACATTTTGATCATCCGTCTTGAGTTTCCTTTGTTCTAGGGATCTAGGGTAATTCAAGCATTTGGGCTAATAGCCACTTATCAATGAGTGCATACCATGTATGTCTTTCTGTGATTGGGTTAGCTCAATCAGGATGATATTTTCCAGTTCCAACCATTTGCCTATGAATTTCATAAACTCGTTGTTTTTGATAGCAGAGTAATATTTCATTGTGTAGATGTACCACATTTTCTGTATCCATTCCTCTGTTGAAGGGCATCTGGGTTCTTTCCATTTTCTGGCTATTATAAATAAGGCTGCGATGAACATAGTGGAGCACGTGTCTCTTTTATATGTTGAGGCATCTTTTGGGTATATGCCCAAGAGAGGTATAGCTGGATCCTCAGGCAGTTCAATGTCCAATTTTCTGAGGAACCTCCAGACTGATTTCCAGAATGGTTGTACCAGTCTGCAATCCCACCAACAATGGAGGAGTGTTCCTCTTTCTCCACATCCTCGCCAGCATCTGCTGTCACCTGAGTTTTTGATCTTAGCCATTCTCACTGGTGTGAGGTGAAATCTCAGGGTTGTTTTGATTTGCATTTCCCTTATGACTAAAGATGTTGAACATTTCTTTAGGTGCTTCTCAGCCATTCGGCATTCCTCAGCTGTGAATTCTTTGTTTAGCTCTGAACCCCATTTTTTAATAGGGTTATTTGTCTCCCTGAGGTCTAACTTCTTGAGTTCTTTGTATATTTTGGATATAAGGCCTCTATCTGTTGTAGGATTGGTAAAGATCTTTTCCCAATCTGTTGGTTGCCGTTTTGTCCTAACCACAGTGTCCTTTGCCTTACAGAAGCTTTGCAGTTTTATGAGATCCCATTTGTCGATTCTTGATCTTAGAGCATAAGCCATTGGTGTTTTGTTCAGGAAATTTTTTCCAGTGCCCATGTGTTCCAGATGCTTCCCTAGTTTTTCTTCTATTAGTTTGAGTGTGTCTGGTTTGATGTGGAGGTCCTTGATCCACTTGGACTTAAGCTTTGTACAGGGTGATAAGCATGGATCGATCTGCATTCTTCTACATGTTGACCTCCAGTTGAACCAGCACCATTTGCTGAAAATGCTATCTTTTTTCCATTGGATGGTTTTGGCTCCTTTGTCAAAAATCAAGTGACCATAGGTGTGTGGGTTCATTTCTGGGTCTTCAATTCTAGTCCATTGCTCTATCTGTCTGTCTCTGTACCAATACCATGCAGTTTTTATCACTATTGCTCTGTAATACTGCTTGAGTTCAGGGATAGTGATTCCCCCTGAAGTCCTTTTATTGTTGAGGATAGCTTTAGCTATCCTGGGTTTTTTGTTATTCCAGATGAATTTGCAAATTGTTCTGTCTAACTCTTTGAAGAAATGGATTGGTATTTTGATGGGGATTGCATTGAATCTGTAGATTGCTTTTGGTAAAATGGCCTTTTTTACTATATTAATCCTGCCAATCCATGAGCATGGGAGATCTTTCCATCTTCTGAGGTCTTCTTCAATTTCTTTCCTCAGTGTCTTGAAGTTCTTATTGTACAGATCTTTTACTTGCTTGGTTAAAGTCACACCGAGGTACTTTATATTATTTGGGTCTATTATGAAGGGTGTCGTTTCCCTAGTTTCTCTCTCGGCTTGTTTCTCTTTTGTATAGAGGAAGGCAACTGATTTATTTGAGTTAATTTTATACCCAGCCACTTTGCTGAAGTTGTTTATCAGCTTTAGTAGTTCTCTGGTGGAACTTTTGGGATCACTTAAATATACTATCATGTCATCTGCAAATAGTGATATTTTGACCTCTTCTTTTCCGATCTGTATCCCCTTTATCTCCTTTTTTGTCTGATTGCTCTGGCTAGAACTTCAAGAACTATATTGAATAAGTAGGGAGAGAGTGGGCAGCCTTGTCTAGTCCCTGATTTTAGTGGGATTGCTTCAAGTTTCTCTCCATTTAGTTTAATGTTAGCAACTGGTTGGCTGTATATGGCTTTTACTATGTTTAGGTATGGGCCTTGAATTCCTATTCTCTCCAAGACTTTTATCATGAAGGGGTGTTGAATTTTGTCAAATGCTTTCTCAGCATCTAATGAAATAATCATGTGGTTCTGTTCTTTCAGTTTGTTTATATAATGGATCACGTGATGGTTTTCCGTATATTAAACCATCCCTGCATGCCTGGGATGAAGCCTACTTGATCATGGTGGATGATTGTTTTGATGTGCTCTTGAATTCGGTTTGCCAGAATTTTATTGAGTATTTTTGCGTCGATATTCATAAGGGAAATTGGTCTCAAGTTCTCTTTCTTTGTTGTGTCTTTGTGTGGTTTAGGTATAAAAGTAATTGTGGCTTCGTAGAAGGAATTCGGTAGTGCTCCATCTGTTTCAATTTGGTGGAATAATTTGGATAATATTGGTACGAGGTCTTCTATGAAGGTCTGATAGAATTCTGCACTAAACCCGTCTGGACCTGGTCTCTTTTTGGTTGGAAGACCTTTAATGACTGCTTCTAGTTCCTTAGGAGTTATGGGGTTGTTTAACTGCTTTATCTGTTCCTGATTTAACTTTGGTACCTGGTATCTGTCTAGGAAATTGTCCGTTTCCTGAAGATTTTCAAGTTTTGTTGAATATATGTTTTTATAGTAAGATCTGATGATTTTTTGAATTTCCTCTGAATCTGTAGTTATGTCTCCCTTTTCATTTCTGATTTTGTTAATTTGGATACACTCTCTGTGTCCTCTCGTTAGTCTGGCTAAGGGTTTATCTATCTTGTTGATTTTCTCAAAGAACCAACTTTTGGTTCTGTTGATTCTTTCTATGGTCCTTTTTGTTTCTACTTGGTTGATTTCAGCTCTGAGTTTGATTATTTCCTGCCTTCTACTCCTCCTGGGTGTATTTGCTTCTTTCTGTTCTAGAGCTTTTAGGTGTGCTGTCAAGCTGCTGACATATACTCTTTCCTGTTTCTTTCTGCAGGCACTCAGCGCTATGAGTTTTCCTCTTAGCACAGCTTTCATTGTGTCCCATAAGTTTGGGTATGTTGTATCTTCATTTTCATTAAATTCTAAAAAGTTTTTAATTTCTTTCTTTATTTCTTCCTTGACCAGGTTATCATTGAGTAGAGCATTGTTCAATTTCCACGTATATGTGGGCATTCTTCCCTTATTGTTATTGAAGACCAGTTTTAGGCCGTGGTGGTCCGATAGCACGCATGGGATTATTTCCATCTTTCTGTACTTGTTGAGGCCCGTTTTTTGACCAATTATATGGTCAATTTTGGAGAAAGTACCATGAGGAGCTGAGAAGAAGGTATATCCATTTGCTTTAGGATAGAATGTTCTATAAATATCTGTTAAGTCCATTTGGCTCATGACTTCTCTTAGTCTGTCGACATCACTGTTTAATTTCTGTTTCCATGATCTGTCCATTGATGAGAGTGGGGTGTTGAAATCTCCCACTATTATTGTGTGAGGTGCAATGTGTGTTTTGAGCTTTAGTAAGGTTTCTTTTACGTATGTAGGTGCCCTTGTATTTGGGGCATAGATATTTAGGATTGAGAGTTCATCTTGGTGGATTTTTCCATTGATGAATATGGAGTGTCCTTCCTTATCTTTTCTGATGACTTTTAGTTGAAAATTGATTTTATTTGATATTAGAATGGCTACTCCAGCTTGCTTCTTCTGACCATTTGCTTGGAAAGTTCTTTTCCAGCCTTTCACTCTGAGGTAGTGTCTGTCTTTGTCTCTGAGGTGTGTTTCCTGTAGGCAGCAGAATGCAGGGTCCTCGTTGCGTATCCAGTTTTTTAATCTATGTCTTTTTATTGGGGAGTTGAGGCCATTGATATTGAGAGATATTAAGGAATAGTGATTATTGCTTCCTGTTATATTCATATTTGGATGTGAGGTTATGTTTGTGTGCTTTCATTCTCTTTGTTTTGTTGCCAAGACGATTAGTTTCTTGCTTCTTCTAGGGTATAGCTTGCCTCCTTATGTTGGGCTTTACCATTTATTATCCTTTGTAGTGCTGGATTTGTAGAAAGATATTGTGCAAATTTGGTTTTGTCATGGAATATCTTGGTTTCTCCATCAATGTTAATTGAGAATTTTGCTGGATACAGTAACCTGGGCTGGCATTTGTTTTCTCTTAGGGTCTGTATGACATCAGTCCAGGATCTTCTGGCCTTCATAGTTTCTGGCGAGAAGTCTGGTGTGATTCTGATAGGTCTCCCTTTATATGTTACTTGACCTTTTTCCCTTACTGCTTTTAATATTCTTTCTTTGTTTTGTGCGTTTTGTGTTTTGACAATTATGTGACGGGAGCTGTTTCTTTTCTGGTCCAATCTATTTGGAGTTCTGTAGGCTTCTTGTATGTCTATGGGTATCTCTTTTTTTAGGTTAGGGAAGTTTTCTTCCATGATTTTGTTGAAGATATTTACTGGTCCTTTGAGCTGGGAGTCTTCACTCTCTTCTATACCTATTATCCTTAGGTTTGATCTTCTGATTGAGTCCTGGATTTCCTGTATGTTTTGGACCAGTAGCTTTTTTCGCTTTACATTATCTTTGACAGTTGAGTCAATGATTTCTATGGAATCTTCTGCTCCTGAGATTCTCTCTTCCATCTCTTGTATTCTGTTGGTGAAGCTTGTATCTACAGCTCCTTGTCTCTTCTTTTGGTTTTCTATATCCAGGGTTGTTTCCATGTGTTCTTTCTTGATTGCTTCTATTTCCATTTTTAATTCCTTCAACTGTTTGATTGTGTTTTCTTGGAATTCTTTCAGGGATTTTTGTGTCTCCTCTCTATGCGCTTCTACTTGTTTATTTATGTTCTCCTGGAATTCTTTCAGGGATTTTTGTGTCTCCTGTCTATGGGCTTCTACTTGTTTATTTATGTTTTCCTGGAATTCTTTCAGGGATTTTTGCGATTCTTTCAGGCATTTTTGCGATTCCTCTCTGTAGGCTTCTACTTGTTCTCTAAGGGAGTCCTTCACGTCTTTCTTGAAGTCCTCCAGCATCATGATCAAAAATGATTTTGAAACTAGATCTTGCTTTTCTGGTGTGTTTGGATATTCCATGTTTGTTTTGATGGGAGAATTGGGCTCCGATGGTGCCATGTAGCCTTGGTTTCTGTTGCTTGGGTTCCTGCGCTTGCCTCTCGCCATCAGATTATCTCTAGTGTTACTTTGTTCTGCTATTTCTGACAGTGGCTAGACTGTCCTATAAGCCTGTGTGTCAGGAGTGCTGTAGACCTGTTTTCCTCTCTTTCAGCCAGTTATGGGGACAGAGTGTTCTGCTTTCCGGCGTGTAGTTTTTCCTCTCTACAGGTCTTCAGCTGTTCCTGTGGGCCTGTGTCTTGAGTTCACCAGGCAGCTTTCTTGCAGCAGAAAAGTTGGTCTTACCTGTGGTCCCGAGGCTCAAGTTCGCTCGTGGGGTGCTGCCCACGGGCTCTCTGCAGCGGCAGCAACCAGGAAGACCTGTGCCGCCGTTTCCGGGAGCTTCAGTGCACCAGGGTTCCAGATGGTCTTTGGCTTTTTCCTCTGGTGTCCAAGATGTGTGTGCAGAGAGCAGTCTCTTCTGGTTTCCCAGGCTTGTCTGCCTCTCTGAAGGTTCAGCTCTCCCTCCCACGGGATTTGGGTGCAGAGAACTGTTTATCCGGTCTGTTTCCTTCAGGGTCCGGTGGTGTCTCAGGCAGGGGTCCTGCCGCTCCTGGGCCCTCCCCCACGGGAGCCCAGAGGCCTTATACAGTTTCCTCTTGGGCCAGGGATGTGGGCAGGGGTGAGCAGTGTTGGTGTTCTCTTCCGCTCTGCAGCCTCAGGAGTGCCCACCTGACCAGGCGGTTGGGTCTCTCTCTCACAGGGTCTCTTTGGTTTGTTTTTTAACCTTATCATATTTTACAGACACTAACACCTATAATACGTAGCATTAATCATATATATATTATATATAAAAAACTGAAATAAAAATGTATTTTATTACAAAGTCAACGTACTGCTATGTGTCTAGAGAAAACACAAATCATGGAATAGTGTATTTTTTGTATCAAAAGACACTACACGCATCAGTAGTTCAATTTGAAGAAGCTAACACATCAGACGGTATAATTTGAATTTGACATTTCTTAGAAACAATACCTTAATAAATCTATAGTCTAAAAATGGTTGCCAGCAAGTGAACAAAGAATATAAATATATTCGTATTTGATTTCCTTATTCTTTTTATAGTAAGGGTAGAATCAGTAGAGGACTTACACTTAATCTTACCTGAATTATGCTGGATAGATGTTTTCAGAATGGATTTTAGCTGTCTTGGTGATCTTACTCGACTGTGGGGTATTTTAAGAATGTTATGTTAATATTCATATTAAACATTAATCCAATGCATTGAATTACTTCTTGTTTGATTTCCTAACTTATATTACATTACAAGTCTGGGAATACTTTCCTTTCAACTTTTCCCCATGTGGAAAAAAGGGAAGGAATTTAGCAACACAAAATTAGCCTAATGAAACCATTACACAGTTACACACACACACACACACACACACACACACACACACACACACACACACACCTTTCCAGCTTTTGCTCTCATAGCTATACCAAGTGATATTTTTAATCTGTAGATGCAATGGAATTAGTCCCCTGACTACATTAATCATAACAGTCTCTGCCCCTGATGCAACAAAGCACCTTTTCCCATGATACTTTGTGAATATTTCACTATCTATGATGGTATCACCCAAGTGGTTTGCTTGTCGAACATCAAGTAGATTTCTGTTGCTGCTAGAACTCTTCAAAACCCACCACTGCTTTTGTAATGTTCAAGCTGCTCCTTCTTAACTCATGCATGAATGAATCCTGAAGTCACAATATGCCTGTTTCTGTGCCATTTATGCATTTTTATGAACATAATAAGGTAATAACAGAAAAAAAGAACAATAAGACTAAGCGCATTGAGACTGTGAAACTGTTTGCACTTCCAAGTATAAGTTAAAATGCATATTTTGCAAGGAGTCTTTGAACAGTTTTAGTATGGAAAAGTTTGAATCTTGATTTTTGACATTAGCTTGTATGATTTAGGAAATTTTAAACATGGAGGAAATAAGTCATTTGATAGTATTTATAAAATGTTTTCCTGATGTAGAGCCCAAATAAAGAGAACAACATAATTGTCTTCTCTTGTGGAGGTAATTACTCTTAATGAGCACAGAATTAGCTTGAAATACACCTTTTAATTTTCTACCGAACCAGTGTCTAACCTAGCATCCTGGACAGGAATGGATGGGCCTTCACCTGTATGTTCATGTCCAACTGATGTGGAAGGCAAAAAACCCTTTTATACAGAGATAAATAATTGTCACATGGTCATTTAGTTCTATACATTCAGCTAACCTATTGAGATTCAAAGGATCTGTTACTGTGGAAAGCAGATCATATGAATGGATAATTGACGGGTGGAACTTTCAGGAAGACATGGGACTTGTGGAATAATTAAAAGGTGAATGATTCCCTCGAGTTCCCATGCCAGGTGGAATCACATGCTCTAGATGTTTCTCTGTCCTCCATTTTCACACACTGTCTCCATAAAGGGTTGTTCCCAACCTGAAACCCACATCATGTTCCGTGGGCCATGCTAGTGTGGCCAAATGTCAAGCTAGCCCCAAGCATTCTATAGCCTAGCACAGATTCCTGTCACAGACTCTTCTCACACTCCCAACAACCCAGTGAAGTCATGACTCAACAAACTGTAACCCAGCAACCAGAGTCATATGTTAATTACTTAATGAACAATACATTCGCACAATTAACTTATAACTAACTTATAAGGACATAAACCGCCCACCAAGATAAGATATAGTTTGTTCATCTAGACACACAAAATCCTGTACATATCCATCCCTTCAGAATAACCATAACACCCAATAAATGTACAGAGAGAATTCTTAACATCCATCTTCAAATTCTCTCAGCCTGTCATTGGATGGACTGCAACTCATGGGTGTCTTCCAACATCTATGATATATGCTGCACCTTTGCATTCATAGCTGGTGCCAAAGGAGGAAAGAAATTGTTGCCATCCTCTAGTAATGACTGACTGAGAATCATTCCAAATTATGTAACATGTCAGACAAGATGAATGACTGAAATGATAACTATGAGTGTGGGTCTTATTGCACAAGTATTTAGTAAGGCTTTGAAAAGCCAAAGAATCTTAAGTAGACACTAACTTGCACAGTTAATCCTAGCAGGCTCTTTTTAAAAACTGTATAGTTTGTTCTTGGAAATGGTGGGTGAGTATAATTTTCATTTTCTTATGAAATACACCGAACAAGTTTTCAACCTAAAATTATATTCAGAATATTGTGGGACCTGTAAGACACAAGTCTCAAAGTATACCCAAAATAATTTACTTATTATCTTTGCATTTCTCTAGTATTAATGTATTGTTAAACCTTACCGGGACAAAGGCCTTTCATCGTTAAAAACAAATACTTCTGAAAATAAAAAAAAGAATGTATTATTACAAGTATAGAAGAATATTACGAATAATCAGACTCATTATTAGTATCAATGTCTATAAGAGCAATCTAGAGAGTATTCTAGAGTAAATATTCATTTGTAGCCAATTACTTCACTTAGAACCAATCCATTCCCTATATATTTCAAATCAAGGATGACAGCAATTTATCAAACATTAATGTCTAGAAATAAATAGCCGTAAACAATTGCGATGATCCTAACTGAACTCTCTCAGAATGACAGGAAGCCCAATCCTTACCAGTATGAATATAATCAACTGTGATTCTTTTTACTCTGGGCTAATGATTCTGGAAAGAATAACAGATTGGGTCTGGTGGTGCATAACATGAATACCAACACTGAGGAAGCAAAAACACATTGATCACTGTGATTCCTTAGACAAACAGAACTACAATTTAGTGAGACAATGTCTCAACTTCACCCGTAAAAAGAGAAAAACCCAGAGCCCACCTCAGGACACTGCACCTGAAAAACACCCAGGGATAAACAGTTGGCTGAGGGCCAGCATGAGAATACATTCAACAGGAGCCAAATCAACATGACACATCCTGAGCCCAGATATCCTACTACAGCAAGACCTGGATATCCTAACACAATCAAAGCACAATGAAATTACTTTGAAACCAATCTTATTGATATGATAGAGGAATTTAAAGGAGAAATTAATAAATCCCTTAAAATGTACAGGAAAATATAATCAAACAGGTGAAAAATGAATAAAACATGTCAATACCTGCAAATGATAAAAAAAGAAATAAAGGAAACAAACTGATGGAACCTTGGAGATGGAAAATCTACAAAAGAGAACAAGAACAGAAGCACAGCCAACACAATAAAAGAATTGGAAGAGATGATCTCAGGCATAGAATATATACTTTAAGAAATTAATACATCATCCAAAGAAAAGGTTACCTAAAAAAATGACTGACCCAAAATGTTCAGGTAGTCTGAGACACTGTGAAATTTCCTACTAAGAATAATAGCCATGAACAAAAGTGGAGAGTACGAGCTCCAAGGATGAGAACATATGTTCAGCAAAATCATAGAAGATAATTTATACAACGTAAAGAAAGAATGCTTATGAACATAAAAGAACCTCACAGAACACCAAATTGATTAGTGTTCCCAACACATAATAATCTCTTCACAAAACGAGAATGGTAGGAATTAACACTCATTGGCTATTAATATCTCTCAATATAAGTGAACTCATCTTCCCCACTAAAAAGACACAGCCTGACAAGCAGGATGTGAAATTAGGACCAAATCTATGAAAAATAGGAATGGAAGAAGTTTCCCAGATTAAAGGCACAGAAAATATCCTCAACAACATCATAGAAGAAAACATCCCAAACTTCAAGAAAAAGATGCCTATCTACACACAAGAAGCTTAAAGTACAAATAATACTTTATTGTGCCAGAAAAGAAAATCCTCCAGCTACATAATAACCAAAACAGTAAATCCACCAAAAAAGAGAGAAAATTAAAAAGCGGCAAGGAGAAAGAGGCAAGTAACATATTACATATAAAGGCAAACCAATCAGAAATATACCGAACTTCTCAACAGAGAATTAAAAGCCAGAAGAGCCAATGAGATGTCTTCTAGACCCTAAGAGACTACAACTGTCAGCCCAGACTACAACACTTAGCAAAATTTTCAAACAACATACATGGAGTAAAAAGATGTTTTGTGACAAAACCAAATACAAACTATATCTTTCTACTGATCCATACCTACCAGGGATGCTACAAGCAAAACTCCAAGACAAGTAGAGTAACTGAACTCAACAAAACAGAAGAAATTAATAATCACACAGCAAAACCAATAGAAGAGAAAGACATGCAAACCAACATCAAAATAATAAGTAAAAGCAATCGTTAGTCATTAATACCTCTGAACAGGAACAGATTCACTTGCCAAACAAAAAGACAGGGTCTAAGAGAGCAGATGTATAAACAGAATCTATCGTTCTGTTGCATATCGAAACGGAACTCAGCCACAAAGATAAAAACTACCACAAAATAAAGGGCTGAACAAAAGGACTTAAAAGCAAATGGACCCAAGACACAAGCTGAAGCAGTCAATCTAATAACTGGTAAAATAGACCTTCGATCAGAAATAATCAAAAGAGATGGGAAAGGACACTGCATACAAATCAAAGGAAAATACACCAACATGATGTCTCAATTCTGAACAATGCCTGAGATGCAAGGGCATCCTGCTTCATAAAAGAAACATTTACTTATTTGGCTAAAGCTTAAACCACACCTCAAACCTCACAAATTAAGAGTAGGGGGCATCAACCACATATTATCACTATTATGACCAAAGGACATGTCACCAAAAGAGAAACTAAACTGAAAAATTATGCAACTCATAGATGGCATGTACCAAATGGACCTAACAGATATCTACAGAACCTTTCACACAAATAAAAAATATGTACCGTCTCAGCATCTCATGGAATGTTCTCCAAAATTGAACATATATAGATACAGATCTACATCAACAGATAAAAGAAAAGGGAAAAAAAGAACCAACAACAATCCCCCCAAAAAACTCTTGCATCTAATAAGGTCACCATGGACTAAAGCTGGACTACATCAACAAGAAAACAACAGAAAGCATACAATCTGATAGAAACTGAACAATGCTATGCTCGGTGACCACTGGTGCAAGAAGAAATCGAAGACTTTCTAGAATTCAATGAAAATGAAGGCATAAACATCCCAACTTAGGGAACACAATAAAAGCAGTGCAAAAGGAAAGTTCATAGCACTATATCCCTTCATAAAATGGAGCGATTTCATAAAAGCAGCTAAACATCAAATCTGAAATATTGAAAAAAAGAAGCAAACAGGCTCAAGAGAAGATGGTATGAAAATTAAACATAGAAACATGGCAAACAATACAGAGAACAAAACCAAGGGCTGCTTACTCAAACCCACTGACATGTGATTTGACACCCATCACAAAACAAGGTGACAAACTCAAGTGAGAGTAAATGCTGGCAGGATGTGGAGCAAAGGGAAGTCTACTCCATCACTGGTGGGTGTCAACAACAACTGGATATCAATTGGGTGGTTTCTCAGAAAACTGAGAATAGTTCTACCTCCAGGGCCAGCTATAACTCTCCTGGGTGTAGTCAGAAAGATGTCACACGATACCAAAGAACCATATCTTAAACTATGTTCTAGTAGCTTTGCTCATACCAACCAGAAACTGGAAACAACCTTGATGTCCCTCTACTGAACAATGGATAAAGGAAAAGATGTGTACCTACACGATGGCATACTATGCAGCCATTAAGAACAAGGGCAGCATGAATTATACAGTCAAAGCAATGGAACGTGAGAACATCATCCTGAGTCCCAACAGGACATGTGTGGTATGTACTCACTTATAGATGGTTATTGGCCAAAAAGTGCAGGTACCATAGAACTATCCACAGACTCAGAAAAGCTACACAAGAAGGAATGCACAAGTGAGGATGCCTGAATCTCACTTAAATGAGTGTACAAAGCAGTCCTAAGAGGAAGTCGGAGGGAGTGAACTGGATAGAGAAGAGATACAGAGGGGTAGGGAGGGGTTCAGAATCAGGTGTGGGGAAGGAAGAGGAGTGATGGGTGGAAGGTTCTGAAAATGAATGGAAATCTGCAACTGACAAGGGTGAAGAGCAGGGGGCATCTCTGATGAGACAGAGACCTAGAATCATTGAGGCACACAAGAAAAAACTGGGATGACCTTAGCTGTGACTGACCACGTTGGGGATATGGCACCCATAATTTATTTTGTCTACCAAAAATATTGCAAGTCCAAGGTTAGAGCAGAGACTGAGAGTATGGCCAACCAAGAGCAGCCCAAATTGAGACCAATCTCATGAGCAGGTACCAATCCCTGACATTATTAATGATATTCTTTAATGTTTGCAGGCATGAGCAAGCTGTCATCTGAGAGGCTCCATCCAGCATCTCACTTGGACACATAGATACAGATACCCACAGCCAAACAGTGGAGGGAACATGGGAATCTATGTGGAAGAATACAGGAAAGTACTGAGTACCCAAAATGGGATAGCAATTCCACAGGAAAACCAACAGAGTAAACTAACCAGGACCCTTGAGGCTCTTAGGCTAGGGACCACCAACCAAAGTACATACGTGGGCTGGGCCTAGGCCTCCCCGACCTACATAGCAGACATGCAGCTTGGTCATCATGTGGGTCCAAAGAACTGGAGCGAGGGCTATCCCAAAAGCTATTGCATATCCTTGGGATATGTTGTTCTAACTCGGCTGATTCGTCGGGACTCAATGGGAAAGGAAGCACCTAGCCTTGCAGACACGTCAAGTGCAAGTCTCCTACCCACTCAGGGGAGAAGGAGTGGGAGATGGAGGAAGGATTGTGTAAAAGGAGTGACCAGGAGACAATCGATGAGCTGAATTTAAAGTGAATAAGTAAAGAAAAATTATATTAAGTTAAGAATAATAATTTATAGACCTGAGATATGGGTCAGCATTTAAGCACACATGGTGCTCTTCCAGAGGACTACAGTTCAGTTCTCAGTCCCGTCTCTAAAACTCTTACTCCAACTCTATGAGAGTGACTACTTCTGGCTTCATAGGTCACATGTACACATACTTTTTTTTTATTAACTTGAGTATTTCTTACTTACATTTCGAATGTTATTCCCTTTCCCGGTATCCGGACCGACATCCCCCTAACACTTCCTCCTCCCCTTCTTTATGGGTGTTCCCCTCACCATCCTCCACCCATTGCCGCCCTCCCCCCAACAATCACGTTTACTGGGGGTTCAGTCTTAGCAGAACCCAGGGCTTCCCCTTACACTGGTGATCTTACTAGGATATTCAATGCTACCCATGAGGTCAGAGTCCAGGGTCAGTCCATGTATAGTCTTTAGGTAGTGGCTTAGTCCCTGGAAGCTCTGGTTGCTTGGCATTGTTGTTCATATGGGGTCTCAAGCACCTTCAAGCTCTTCCAGTTCTTTCTCTGATTCCTTCAATGGGGGTCCTATTCTCAGTTCAGTGCTTTGCTGCTGGCATTCGCCTCTGTATTTGCTGTATTCTGGCTGTGTCTCTCAGGAGAGATCTACATCCAGCGCCTGTCGGCCTGCACTTCTTTGCTTCATCCCTCTTGTTTAATTGGGTGGCTGTATATGTATGGGCCACATGTGGGGCAGGCTCTGAATGGGTGTTCCTTCTGTCTCTCTTTTAATCTTTGCCTCTCTATTCCCTGCCAAGGGTATTCTTGTTCCCCTTTTAAAGAAGGAGTGAAGCATTCACATTTTGATCATCCGTCTTGAGTTTCATGTGTTCTAGGCATCTAGGGTAATTCAAGCATTTGGGTTAATAGCCACTTATCAATGAGTGCATACCATGTGTGTTTTTCTGTGATTGGGTTACCTCACTCAGGATGATATTTTCCAGTTCCAACC
This sequence comes from Rattus norvegicus, assembly GCF_021556685.1. Taxonomy (NCBI): domain Eukaryota; kingdom Metazoa; phylum Chordata; class Mammalia; order Rodentia; family Muridae; genus Rattus; species Rattus norvegicus. Next base: position 26,294,604 of record NC_141549.1, read on the forward strand.
ATTTGCCTATGAATTTCATAAAGGCATTGTTTTTGATAGGTAAGTAATATTCCATTGTGTAGATGTACCACATTTTCTGTATCCATTCCTCTGTTGAAGGGCATCTGGGTTCTTTCCATTTTCTGGCTATTATAAATAAGGCTGCTATGGGCTGGAGAGTTGGCTCAGCAGTTAAGAGCACTGTCTGCTCTTCCAGAGGTCCTGAGTTCGATTCCCAGCAACCACATTGTGGCTCATAACCATCTGAAATGGGATCCGATGCCCTCTTCTGTGTGTCTGAAGACAGCTACAGTGTACTCATATAAATAAAATAAATCTTAAAAAAATAAATTTTTAAAATGAAAAAAGACAATGTGGGATACCATTCACCTACTAAGGACAAAGATAATGAATTTTGCTGGTGAATGAATAGAACTTGAGAGTATCTTCCTGAGTGACATAACCCAGACCCAAAAGACATGGATGGTGTATACTCACTTATAAGTGGATATTAGCAATAAAGTACAGGATATCAATACTATACTCAGGACCAAAAGAAGATGAGCAAGAAAGAACCAAGAGAGGATTTTGAATCTAACTTAGAACATACTGTAAAATAGTCAGAGGAGGCAGAGGAAGGAAGAACCTAGGTGGGAGTGGGTAAATTTGGGACAATTGAGTGTTTCAGGATCGGGTCTGGGGAGATACAGAGGAGATGGCTTGACAGCCATGAAAATGAATGGATAGCTGCAGCTGGTAGGGGTGGGGTTATGGAAAAATTTTACTTGATCATCACATTAGATGCTGATAAAGCCATTGATAAAAACAAACACCCCTTCATGTTAAAAGTCTTAGAGACCTCAGTGATCAAACTTGCATACCTAAACCAGCCAATAGACAATAACAACTTAAATGCAGAGAAACTTAAAACCAGAGAGTAAGCAAAGCTGCCCACATACAAAGGAGACCTCGCAAAATCTACCAAAGTACACCTACACCAAAGGTGATAAACCCTTACAGAAAAGTGTCTGGATACAAGATTAACTCCGAAAACCAGCAGCCCTCCCTCATACAATAGTTAAAAGGGATAAGAAAAAAATTTAGCCAAACAAAACCCTTCACAGTAACCACAGGGAATATTAAATAGCCCAATACAACTCTAATCAAGCTACTTAAAGTCCTGTCTGTCAAAAAATTTATGTCTCTGAAAAAGGAATTAACAGGACATCTGAAAATGGAAAGGTCTCCTATGCTACAGATGGATAGGATTAACAAGGTGAAAATGGCCATCTTATAAAAAGCATCATCACATTCACTGCACTTCCCATCAAAATTGCAAGACAGTTATTTACAGACCTTGAAAGAGCAATTCTTTCAAAAAAAAAAAAACCCAAGATCGCTAAGACATAGATAGATAGATAGATAGATAGATAGATAGATAGATAGATAGATAGATAGAGTTAGATATCGATATAGATATAGATCTTGAATAATAAAATAATTCTTGGAGGTATCACCATCCCTGATCTCAAGACATATCACAAAGCAATCATAACAAAAGTTGTATAGTATTAGTACAGAAACAAAAAGTTGATCGGCGGAATCAAATCAAAGAAAAGACACACATATCTACCAACACATGATTATGACAAAGAAGGCAAAACCATACAATGGGGGAAAAAAATGAAAGTATCTTCAACAAATGATGCAGGTGTAACTGGATGTCTGCATGAAGAAGAATGCAAATAGATGAGTATTTATCACCCTGCACAAAACTCAAGTTCACATGGATGAAAGACCTCAGCATTGAAGCAGAAACATTAATATCCTTGGAACATTAGTACAGTAGACAATTTCCTAAACAGAACACCAATGTCCCAGCCTCTAAGACCAACAACTGATGAATGGGGACTCATGAAACTGAAAACCTTCTGTAAAGCAAAGGAAACCATTAAAGGACAAAACAGAAGCCTACGCATTGGGAAAAGATCTTCACCAGTCCTGCACTTGAAAGAGAAATAATGGTCAAATTATATATAAAAACCCAAGGAGTTAGACACCAATAAACCAATTGGAAAATGAGGTAAAGTGGTAGATGGAGAATTCTCAACAGAGGAATCTCAGGAGGCAGAGAAATAGTAAATGTTCAGTCTTCAGTCATCACTGAATGCAAATAAAAAGAACTCTTAGATTCCATCCTACCCCAGTCAGAATGGCTAAAATAGAAAACACAAGTGACAGCACATGCTGGCAAGGATATTGAGCAAAGGAAACACTCCTCCATTGTTGGTGGGAGGACACATTTACAACCCCCTTTGAAAAGGAACTTGACAGTTTTTTTTCTAAAAATTAAGAATGGATGGGATTGGCAAACATCATAATGGATGAGGTAACTGAAACCGAGAAGGACAGGCATGGTATGTACTCACTTAAAGGTGAGGACCTTAGCAGCCATAAATTACAGAATAACCAGGCCACAGTGCACAGACCTAAAGAAGCTAAGTAATGAGGGCCCAAGGGAAGATGCGTGAATCTCATTCAGGAGAGAAAATGAAATAGATATCAGGATTCAATTGAGGGAGGGAAATTTGTGGGAGATGGGGAGGGGAACTAAGGTGCAGAGCAGGTGTGGTGTGGGAGCTGGGACAGAAGATACCAGTGGAGAGGCATCTCTGTCATGAAACAAAGACCAGGAACCATGGGGGCTCTTAGCAGTCTATCTATGGAGCTGAGACTCGCTGAGCCTACTAGCAGCAGGTGATATGCAGCTTTCAGTGGTCATCTTCTGTACACAGGGGAGACTTCCAGGAGAAGGAGGAGAACACCAAAGCACTCAGAAAAACATCAACCCAAAATTTATCCTACCAGCAAGATAGGCAGGTTAAAATGGAACGGACATTAAGGAGATACCAAACCAATAACTGGACCAACTTGAGACCCACCCTGTGGAAGAGAGCCAATCTTTGACTCCATTAATGATATTTTGCTATGCTTGCAGACAGAAACCTTGGATAATTCTTCTGAGAGTCTTCATCAAGCCCTGGATAGAAACAGATGTGCACACCCACAGCCAAATAAATATCAGGTGGAGATTGGGGCGTCTTGTGAAAGAGTTGGGGGAAGGATATTGAATTCAAAGGAGGACAGTGCCATTGAAGGTTCAGAAACACAACAAGAAAACCTACAGATTAACCAACGGGGGCCCATCAGGGCTTACAGGGACTGAACCACCGATCAAAGAGCACGTCAGGGCTGCACATAGACCCCATATTCACAGGTAGCAGACGTGCAGCTTCACGTGCTCTTCATGTGGACTCCTGGTTTACTGAAGTGAGGGCAGGTTCACATTCTGTTGCCTGCATTTGGTTTCCTTTCTGCTAGCTGGGCTGCCTTGTGTGGTCACAGTAGGAGAGGAGCTAAAATGTCCGCACTATTTTATCTAGGGTGAATAAGACCAGCTACAATATAGTAAATTTATATATGATATAAAAAATCTTACCTTCCAAAAATCTTACATGCTTCACTTCTTTTTTATGTGCTGGTCTTCTTGCACTGTGGCATAGATTTTAAAGTTATGGTTATCGTACTATTCATAAGAAAAACATTTAGCGAGCATTTGAAGCCCTTTATATTTGAGTCCCCTGTGTCTTAGTTTAGATGTTTACAAACATTCTTTTTTGAAACCGGATCTCACTATGTAGCCATGCTGGTCTGAAACCCACCCCATAGACCATGTTGGACTTAACTCACAAAGGTCTGTGTGTCTCCTACCTCCCACAGTCTGGGATGTAATTCATGGAACTACAGGTCTAGGCAAATAATCTTTAATTCATTTTTCAGCAAATAATTATGATTATTGAGTGGTATCCTCCCGAATTTCACAAGAGAAAACATGAGGCATGGTTAAGTTTTAAATAGAGCACAAACTAAAAGGCTCGAGAAAGCATACACACAATCTTTCCCTCTTTCCCTCCCTTCCTCCCTCCCTTCCTCCCACTTAAAAACTCTAATGACAAGATTTGCCTTGCTCAGGGATGTATGGCAGTAGACTCTTAGGGAACACTAGGAGGAAAGATTCCAGGTCTGCAAGGAGATAAGAACTCCAGAGGACAAACAACAGAGTGAAATAACCTGGACACCTGGGGCTCTCAGAGACTGAACCACCAACCACAGAAAATACACGGGCTGGACTCACACCTTCCCACTCATATGTAGCAGAAGAGCAGCTGGATTTTCATATAGGTCCCAGTCAACTGGGATGGGGCCTATCAAAAAGCTGTTCCTTATACATGGGATACCTCCTTCTAGCTGAGCTGCCTTGTCTGACCTTGGAGAGAGAGGAAGTGTCTACCCTTGCAGAGACTTGAAGTGCCTGGGTGTGGGGATATATAGGGGATCCATGACTGCTCAGAGGTGAAGGGGAAAGGGAACCGGAAAGGACTGTAGAATAGGGAGACTGAGACAGGGTCAGTGAGTTTGATGTAAAGTGAATAAGAAAAAATAAAATTAAATATTTCAAAGAGCATTAAAGTTTTGAAATGAGAGTGAGCTCTCTCTAGAAAGGCTCACCTTAAAGCACAGATCTGTTGTCTGGAAATAATGGCTCAACATAAACAATAGGTAAACATGTGTACTAAACAGGGAATTTCAGCATAAACAATTTTATTTCATATGGAAAGGAATATAGCTTTGTAAGATCATTTTGTAGAGCTAAACATTAACAAAGTCTAGGACAAGATTTATAATTCTACAATACCAGAATATGTGGAAGGAAATGAACTATTTATATATCCACATTGAAAGCTCCATCTGAAATATGACACAAAAATGTCTTGGACTGCAGTATCAAGAACATTGCTGGTTCATTACAGGATGAAAGTTGACAGAAAACCTCCTAGCAAAAGGTAGTTTTCTGCTGCATTGGACATTTCAAAACTCAAACAGATCATTAGGAAACACTATTTATTACCTGTGATTATGTATGTATAATTCTAAACATGTGGCTTATGCTGTCATTTTTAGAGTTAGAAATTATAAAATTTCAGACTCAGGGACTGGGGGTGTTTATTCATGGTAGAACATTTGCCAATGACACACATGACCTTTAATTCAGTGGCAAACTGTGTCAAAATAAAAAATACTGAAGTGGACCAACAGCTGATCTAGCTTATTCTTTGTCTTGGTTCATGACTCACGAACTGAACTACTGAACTATGTAGTAATCCTGGTACTGCTGTTCTTTTGTTGTGTTGGAACAGTCTCCGTATTTCCTGTGTCATAAGCTTTCTAAATATTTGTCCCTGAGTTTTTCAAATCATTTAATATCATTTTAATATTCATACTTAAGTAATTGTCACCATCAAGAACAACACTAAGATTGTAGGGAAGGGAGAGGTAGCAATGAATATCCTAGTAAGAGCACCAGTGGAAGGGGAAGCCCTGGGTCCTGCTAAGACTGAACCCCCAGTGAACTAGACTGGTGGGGGGAGGGCGGCAATGGGGGGAAGGTTGGGAGGGGAACACCCATAAGGAAGGGGAGGGGGGAGGGGGATGTTTGCCCGGATACCAGGAAAGGGAATAACACTCGAAATGTATATAAGAAATACTCAAGTTAATAAAAAAAAAAAAGAACCTATTCTGCATACAGGCAACATCCTTTAGGATAACCCATGCTGTAATTGTTTGGGACTCACACAAAGATCAAGCTGCACATCTCCTACCTATGTGTGTGGAGGCTTAGGACCAGCCTCTGTATGTTCTTTGGTTGGTGGTTCAGTCTCTAAGAGCCCTAAGAGTCCAGGTCAAGTGATTTGGTTAGTCTTCCTGTGGCGTTCTTATCGTCTGAGGGACTGCAATCCTTCCACTTATTTTTCCATGACAGTCTTCAAGATCCATCCAATTTTAGCTGGGAGTGTTCATCTAAGTCAGCTTCTGGGTGAACCCTCTCATGGGACAGCCTATGCTAGACTCTGTCTGCAAGCATAACAGGATATCATTAATAGTGTCAGGGACTGTTGCTTGACAATGTGATGGGTTTCAAGTTGGGTAGGCTAGTGTTTGGCTTTTCCCTCAGTCTCTCCTCCAGTGTCCCGCGTGACCTCGCCAGCAAGAATACATGGGAACACACGAATCCTTACTGCAGCTAAACATTTTTTGAATCTTAAGGAGAGGCCCGGGACGCCGGCAGGGCGCGGCTTATATACACCCTAGCGCGGCACATCCACACCTGATTGGTCGCTTACCCAAGGTCTCATTAGGCACGCCCCGGAGTGGGCAAAGACCTGGCACGAAGGCACTCTTGCACATGCACACACAGTTAACTTCCTGAAAGGAAGTCGGCTGGCGCGGCGGAGGCCCTCGCCATCTTGTGGTGGCGAATGTTATTGCGGCCCTCTACACTCCAGCCCTGTTCCTTCATTGACTGTAGACAGGAAAAAAATTGGATGTAAAGTTTTGTGGTTGGGTCGATGTTCGAATTGCTCCAGTGGGCTTGCTGCGTAGCTAGAAGAGCCAGTCACCCCAGGTTCTGTATCCCCAAGGCTATGATTCACAACCTCCACTGATTCTTGTGTGCCTCCCCTATCCCATTCTCTGTCTCTCTCTCTGAGGTTGTACCCTCACTCAACACCCTTACAAGTTACAGATCTCCATGTAAGGTTTGTATGTAAGCTTGTGGACATGACCTGTGTATGATTAACAGACTATGGCCATTTTTTATGCGTGATTGACAGGCTGTGAAAATTTCTTCTGGATGACAGAGAGTTGAGAGTTGCTTGTAGATGACTGACAGGACAAGGAGGTTTCCAATGGATGATTGACAGGACTTAGGCAATTCTTATTGATGATTGCCAGGCTGTGGGATTTCCCTATGGATAATTGACAGACTATGGAGGGTTTGCGGACAGATTTTTTGATAAGCTGTGGGTCTTGTGGATGAGTGACAGGCTGTGGGTCTTAGGCTGGATGATTGACACAATGTAGACATGACCCACTGATGCAGTTTTCAGACCACGTGTATCTATGTAAATTCTTACCAACAAATGAACAAGGAAACCCCCAGTCACTAGTACTTTGATTTTTTTTTCATTTCCAAATTTCATTTTTTATGCCCAGGAGTAATGTTTCTGTATTTGCTTCCATCAGGATCACAACATGCTTCTTAGGTAATAGATAAAGTATCAATGGTAACACAGGGACTAAAAGGTAGCAAAGCAGGACTTCACGCTTTATGGTAAAATGGTCAGTGTGTGCCTGGACTTACACCAAAATTGGTAAATATCACTATGAGGTGAGAAACAATGGCACCCCAGCTCCTGGATTTTAGATTCAAAATGGTTTAAGCAAAATGAAATGAGGGTCCCAAAGACCAGGGTTCATTTCATAATATTTAAATTTATGAAGTGTAAGGATCTTGACTGGCTAAAGAAACAAAAAGGTGTAAGAATGGGACAATCTTGAGAAATAGTAGAATGGGGATTCTACACAGTACATGTGGGAAGTTACATGTGGGGAGTAAATGGACTGACAGAATGAAAAACTACAGTTCATCAAGTCGGAGTATTTAAAGAATATGTTCAATAAACAGAGGAATATTTTGGAATTAGAATGCATAATTTATTATTTATATGAAACTGCAGCTTAAAGACTAATTAATTAAGCCTTTAGAACTACAAGATGATCAAGAAGCATGTGGACAATGGAATGTCTACTACTGTGCTACTGGTTCTCCTTCCTAAGCTAGTACAGCCTAAAAATAGGAAATAAGGGATAGAGACTGGGGTGCTTGGTAAAACTCAATTGGCAAAACACTTGTCCTGAAAACCTCATTGCAGATGTGGGTATAATGGGATCCCCAAAGCTTACTTTCCTGCAAGTATGAAGATAATTTTGCTCCAAGACAGAAAATCAAACACACTAGGGATTTGAGTGAGTGAACAGTCTCCAAAATGGAGGGACCAGGGGTGGAACGAAAATGAGGGTTGATGGTCTGTATTCAGTCCCTAGAACCCACAGTATAGCAGAACAGAACTGTAAAGTGGCATTGTCCTTTGGCCCAAACACAGTAATCCACGTGTGGGGGGTAAAGTGAGAGAAAGACAATATCAGTCTCTATCTTTCATATGTGGATCAATGCACAAACAAGATGTACACATGTGCACAATGTGAGTACTGGGGTTCAGGGTCATAGATCCAATTCAAAATGTCTTTGACCCATCTGCAAACACAGGTCATATTAGAGTAAAATGTTCTTAGTGAATTTTTTTTTACATAAACTAGACAATGTATTGAAATTTCATAAGATTTTATGATAAAATTTACCATGTTGAGATATATATATATATATATATATATATATATATATATATATATATATACCTTTAGAGATGGATGGGCTGTTAAGAGTTCTAGTTTTGACTGTAGAGCTCTCAGTTTTAATTGCTAGCACATTGCTGGTCACTCACAACTATCTGTAACTCCAATTCCAGGGGAACCAGTACTGAATTCTATCACACATACTGCATAGAAAATGCACAGCAGCAAAATCTCCTACATATAAATCTAATCAATTTAATGATATAAAAAAATGTAATTTCTTTAACTTAAACATGTTAAAGTGCTGAATAGATGGGCTCTAAAAGAAACATTGGAAAAGTATTTATGACTTAATTCAATGATTATGTTTTCTTATAGAAGGCCTAGGATTGGCTCTCTTTAGTTATACAGGCCTCTTATGCCTAGGAGCCCTAAATAGGAATGCAATCCAGTGGGGCTCAGTGAAAAGGAAGGTAAGCATGACCCCTCCCTCTCAGGAGGCAGCCCATAAAATACAGGATGCCCATGATAGACTCTACAGACCCAAGAAGGTAGAAAAGAAGGGCACAAGAAAGGATATTTGAGAATATAGAATGGTCATGGAAGGCATATGGATGGATGAAAGGAGCTGATTAAGAAAGGAGATAGAAAGGGATAGGGTCAGGCAGGGTTCAGTGTGGGAAGGAGGAGGGAACCATGATAATGAATGGAGATCTGTAACTTGTAAGGGTGTTGAGTGAGGGTACAACCTCAGAGAGAGAGACAGAGAATGGGATAGGGGAGGCACACAAGAATCAGTGGAGGTTGTGAATCATAGCCTTGGGGATACAGAGCCTGGGGTGACTGGCTCTTCTAGCTACGCAGCAAGCCCACTGGAGCAATTCGAACATCAACCCAACCACAAAACTTTAAATCCAATTTTTTTCCTGTCTACAGTCAATGAAGGAACAGGGCTGGAGGAGAGACTGAGGGAAAAGCCAACCACCAGCCTACCCAACTTGAAACCCATCGCATTGTCAAGCAACAGTCCCTGACACTATTAATGATATCCTGTTATGCTTGCAGACAGAGTCTAGCATAGGCTGTCCCATGAGAGGGTTCACCCAGAAGCTGACTTAGATGAACACTCCCAGCTAAAATTGGATGGATCTTGAAGACTGTCATGGAAAAATAAGTGGAAGGATTGCAGTCCCTCAGACGATAAGAACGCCACAGGAAGACTAACCAAATCACCTGACCTGGACTCTTAGGGCTCTTAGAGACTGAACCACCAACCAAAGAACATACAGAGGCTGGTCCTAAGCCTCCACACACATAGGTAGGAGATGTGCAGCTTGATCTTTGTGTGAGTCCCAAACAATTACAGCATGGGTTATCCTAAAGGATGTTGCCTGTATGCAGAATAGGTTCTTCTAGCTAGATTGTGTCCTCTGACTCAGTGGGAGAGGAAGGGATTAGTCTCACAGAGACTTCATGTTCCAGGGTGGGAAGATAACCAAATGGCCCCTACCCACTGAGAGGAGAAGGAGAGTGGGGCACAAGGGAACAATTATGGGAGAGGCTGACAGGGAGGGGGCAGTGAGCAGGATGTAAAGTAAATAAGTAAATATTAAAATTGAAAATATTAAAATTGAAAATAATTGAAAAAAGTTTCCAGGAAGCATCACATGGCACAACTGAGACTCCAATGAAACAATCAATTTTTACTTCAGTCTACAATCAGACTGAACATTTTATTTTAAAATTTATATATATGATCAATTCTCCCACACAGACTGTGTTTTGATATTCCAATCGATCCTGGAGGAGCATCAAGGGTCTAGGGATCAGGAGCCGCAGCCACTAGAAGAAAAAGAAGAATTATTAACAGTATCATCAGGCACATCTCTGGTGATATTGTCATGCCCAGCATCAACAACATCAGTGTCATATTCATGTAGATATCAATGTAGACATATCAATGTAGAGAGAAACAGTGAGAAGGTGGATGCTTCTCTTGTTATTTTTAATCTCAGAAGTTGCTTCTTTTGGAATGTTGCAGTCAAAGGCTATGCTAACTTCAGAAGTCAGAGTTCAGAATGACAGTGATAAATAGACAATAACATTTAACAGGAAGTTTTCCCGGCTTAGTCATTCAGGAAACACATGTTTTCACTGGAAGTGACAATAATCTCCTCATTCTAGAATAGGAAACATCCAAGTAGGAAAAAATATTACCTGGTCAGTTGTATTTCTCTAAACTGGATTTGTTACATTATGAAAATTATTTTCTATAAATTGAGAAAAAATAAAGTTTTCAGGTTCTAGGTTATGCGTAAATAGCCCTATAGAAGTATGAAATTTATTAACAAAAGAGACCTAGGTTTCTAGTAAAACAATCTTAATCTATTTTAAGCTACTATTTTAGTTTAACTTACCTGGTCCGACTCTCTTCTTAGTGGGAGCTCCTTGGCCATTTTCTTCATGCCATGCTTGTTGAATTTGGATTTTCATCCATGTTATGATGGATAAGAGTGAGGATATAAGCCATATGAAGAGCAAAAAAGGTATGCGTGGTATCTCTGTTGCCCGAAGATATCCACTCTCCCTGAGAAGGATCAAGCTGTGGTTTATTGGTTCAGCTCGTGCGGAAGCATGAAAAATATCCTCAGCACCCTGAGTAGCAGGCAGACCTTCTTCTACGTCAGGAGTAAAAGAAGATTCCTCATCTGAAGTAGCAGAATCAAATATTTCTTCTTCACTAAGGGATATCAAAAGAGTCAGGTTAGTCATTTGAATGGAGTCAAGGGAATAACAAGTGCAGGAACCAGGAGTGGGCTCTGGGTCAGCATGGGGTTTGTACCTTGTACTCTCCTTGTAAAGAGGTAAATCAACTACATAATCCAATCCAATGTGACTAGCTGGTCCTGAGTCATGACTCTCAACTAACACACTACTGTCAGCAGCACATGTAACAGACAGCCGAGGTTCAAGAGCAGCCAGACAGTCAGCAACAATGGCAGGATCTGTAGGCTCAGCATCAATAGCAGCCATACTGTCAGCAGGGTGGGTGAACATACTGGACTCAGGCTGAACAGCAGGCAGACAGTCAGCAGTACTGGAGCAATTAGTATGTTCAGGCTCAACAGCAGTCAGAATGTCAGCATGGTGGGTGGCCATAGTTGGCTCTGGCTCAGCAGAGTCCAGACAGTCAGCAGCTTTGGTGGAATTAGTCAGTTCAGGCTCAATAGCTACCAAACTGTCAGCAGGGTGTGGGGACATAGATGACTCAGGCTGAACAGAATCCAGACAGTCAGCAGGGTGGTTTGACCTAGTTAGCTCAGGCTGAACAGTAGCCAGACAATCAGCAGCTTTGGTGGAAAAAGTAGGCTCAGGCTCAACAGATGCCAAAGTGTCAGCAGGCTGGGTGGACATGGTTGGCTCAGCCTTGAGAGAAGCCAAACAGTCAGCAGCTTTATTGGCATGAGACAGCTCATGCTCAAGAGCAGCCAGACTGTCGGAACGGGGGGTGGGCATAGCTGGCTCTTGTTCAATAGAGTCCAGACCGTCAGCAGCATTGGTAGAATTATTATGTTCAGGCTCAACAGCTGCCAAACTGTCAGCAGGCTGGGTGGACATGGTTGTCTCAGTCCCAACAGAAGCCAGACAATCAGTAGCATTGGTGGAATTAATCAGCTCAGCCTTGAGAGAAGCCAGACAGCCAGCATCTTTGTTGGCATGAGACAGCTCATGCTCAAGAGCAGCCAGACTGTCGGCACGGTGGGTGGACATAGCTGGCTCTGGCTCAACATAGGCCAGGCAGTCAGCAGCACTGGAGGATTTAGTCGACTCAGGCTCAAGAGCAGCCAGACAGTAAGCAGCATTGGTGGAATGTGTAGGCTCAAGCTCATCAGTAGCCATATTGTCAGCAGGGTGGGTGGACATAGTTGTCTCAGTCCCAACAGAAGCCAAACAATCAGAAGCATTGGTAGAATCAATTGACTCAGCCTTCTGAGAAGCCAGACAGTCAGCAGTGTTGTTGGAATTAGTCAGCTCATGCTCAAGAGCAGCCAGACTGTCGGCACGGTGGGTGGGCTTAGCTGGCTCTTGTTCAACAGAGTCCAGACCGTCAGCAGCATTGGTGGAATTATGTTCAGGCTCAACAGCTGCCAAACTGTCAGTAGGCTGGGTGGACATGGTTGTCTCAGTCCCAACAGAAGCCAGACAATCAGTAGCATTGATGGAATTAATCAGCTCAGCCTTGAGAGAAGCCAGACAGTCAGCATCTTTGTTGACATGAGACAGCTCATGCTCAAGAGCAGCCAGACTGTCGGCACGGTGGGTGGACATACCTGGCTCTGGCTCAACATAGGCCAGACAGTCAGCAGAATTGGAGGATTTAGTCGACTTAGGCTCAAGAGCAGCCAGACAGTAAGCAGCGTTGGTCGAATTTGTAGGCTCAAGCTCATCAGTAGCCATATTATCAGCAGGGTGTGTGGACATAGATGACTCAGGCTGAACAGAGTCCAGACAGTAAGCAGGGTGGTTTGACCTAGTTAGCTCTGGCAGAACAGTAGCCAGAAAATCAGCAGCTCTGGTGGAAATTGTAGGCTCAGGCTCAACAGCTGCCGAACTGTCAGCAGGCTGGGTGGACATGGTTGGCTCAGCCTTGAGAGAAGCCAGACAGTCAGCAGCTTTGTTGGCATGAGACAGCTCATGCTCAAGAGCAGCCAGACTGTCGGCATGGTGGGTGGACATAGCTGGCTCTGGCTCAACGGAGTCCAGACTGTCAGCAGCATTGGTAGAATCATTATAGTCAGGCTCATGAGCAATAGGAATATCAGCAAGGTGGGTAGACATGGTTGTCTCAGACCCAACAGAAGCCAGAATATCAGCAGTATTGGAGGAATTAGTCGACTGGGGCTCAAGAGCGGCCAGAAAGTAAGCAGCATTGGTGGAATGTGTAGGCTCAAGCTCATCCGTAGCCATATTGTCAGCAGGGTGGGTGGACATAGTTGTCTCAGTCCCAACAGAAGCCAAACAATCAGTAGCATTGGTAGAATCAATTGACTCAGCCTTCTGAGAAGCCAGACAGTCAGCAGTGTTGTTGGAATTAGTCAGCTCATGCTCAAGAGCAGCCAGACTGTTGGAACGGTGGGTGGGATTAGCTGGCTCTTGTTCAACAGAGCCCAGACCATCAGCAGCATTGGTGGAACTATCATGTTCAGGCTCAACAGCTGCCACACTGTCAGTAGGCTGGGTGGACATGGTTGTCTCAGTCCCAAAAGAAGCCAGAAAATCAGTAGCATTGATGGAATTAATCAGCTCAGTCTTGAGAGAAGGCAGACAGTCAGCATCTTTGTTGGCATGAGACAGCTCATGCTCAAGAGCAGCCAGACTGTCGGCACGGTGGGTGGACATACCTGGCTCTGGCTCAACATAGGCCAGACAGTCAGCAGCATTGGAGGATTTAGTCGACTCAGGCTCAAGAGCAGCCAGACAGTAAGCAGCGTTGGTCGAATTTGTAGGCTCAAGCTCATCAGTAGCCATATTATCAGCAGGGTGTGTGGACATAGATGACTCAGGCTGAACAGAGTCCAGACAGTAAGCAGGGTGGTTTGACCTAGTTAGCTCTGGCAGAACAGTAGCCAGAAAATCAGCAGCTCTGGTGGAAATTGTAGGCTCAGGCTCAACAGCTGCCAAACTGTCAGCAGGCTGGGTGGACATGGTTGTCTCAGTCCCAACAGAAGCCAGACAATCAGTAGCATTGGTGGAATTAATCAGCTCAGCCTTGAGAGAAGCCAGACAGCCAGCATCTTTGTTGGCATGAGACAGCTCATGCTCAAGAGCAGCCAGACTGTCGGCACGGTGGGTGGACATAGCTGGCTCTGGCTCAACATAGGCCAGGCAGTCAGCAGCACTGGAGGATTTAGTCGACTCAGGCTCAAGAGCAGCCAGACAGTAAGCAGCATTGGTGGAATGTGTAGGCTCAAGCTCATCAGTAGCCATATTGTCAGCAGGGTGGGTGGACATAGTTGTCTCAGTCCCAACAGAAGCCAAACAATCAGAAGCATTGGTAGAATCAATTGACTCAGCCTTCTGAGAAGCCAGACAGTCAGCAGTGTTGTTGGAATTAGTCAGCTCATGCTCAAGAGCAGCCAGACTGTCGGCACGGTGGGTGGGCTTAGCTGGCTCTTGTTCAACAGAGTCCAGACCGTCAGCAGCATTGGTGGAATTATGTTCAGGCTCAACAGCTGCCAAACTGTCAGTAGGCTGGGTGGACATGGTTGTCTCAGTCCCAACAGAAGCCAGACAATCAGTAGCATTGATGGAATTAATCAGCTCAGCCTTGAGAGAAGCCAGACAGTCAGCATCTTTGTTGACATGAGACAGCTCATGCTCAAGAGCAGCCAGACTGTCGGCACGGTGGGTGGACATACCTGGCTCTGGCTCAACATAGGCCAGACAGTCAGCAGAATTGGAGGATTTAGTCGACTTAGGCTCAAGAGCAGCCAGACAGTAAGCAGCGTTGGTCGAATTTGTAGGCTCAAGCTCATCAGTAGCCATATTATCAGCAGGGTGTGTGGACATAGATGACTCAGGCTGAACAGAGTCCAGACAGTAAGCAGGGTGGTTTGACCTAGTTAGCTCTGGCAGAACAGTAGCCAGAAAATCAGCAGCTCTGGTGGAAATTGTAGGCTCAGGCTCAACAGCTGCCGAACTGTCAGCAGGCTGGGTGGACATGGTTGGCTCAGCCTTGAGAGAAGCCAGACAGTCAGCAGCTTTGTTGGCATGAGACAGCTCATGCTCAAGAGCAGCCAGACTGTCGGCATGGTGGGTGGACATAGCTGGCTCTGGCTCAACGGAGTCCAGACTGTCAGCAGCATTGGTAGAATCATTATAGTCAGGCTCATGAGCAATAGGAATATCAGCAAGGTGGGTAGACATGGTTGTCTCAGACCCAACAGAAGCCAGAATATCAGCAGTATTGGAGGAATTAGTCGACTGGGGCTCAAGAGCGGCCAGAAAGTAAGCAGCATTGGTGGAATGTGTAGGCTCAAGCTCATCCGTAGCCATATTGTCAGCAGGGTGGGTGGACATAGTTGTCTCAGTCCCAACAGAAGCCAAACAATCAGTAGCATTGGTAGAATCAATTGACTCAGCCTTCTGAGAAGCCAGACAGTCAGCAGTGTTGTTGGAATTAGTCAGCTCATGCTCAAGAGCAGCCAGACTGTTGGAACGGTGGGTGGGATTAGCTGGCTCTTGTTCAACAGAGCCCAGACCATCAGCAGCATTGGTGGAACTATCATGTTCAGGCTCAACAGCTGCCACACTGTCAGTAGGCTGGGTGGACATGGTTGTCTCAGTCCCAAAAGAAGCCAGAAAATCAGTAGCATTGATGGAATTAATCAGCTCAGTCTTGAGAGAAGGCAGACAGTCAGCATCTTTGTTGGCATGAGACAGCTCATGCTCAAGAGCAGCCAGACTGTCGGCACGGTGGGTGGACATACCTGGCTCTGGCTCAACATAGGCCAGACAGTCAGCAGCATTGGAGGATTTAGTCGACTCAGGCTCAAGAGCAGCCAGACAGTAAGCAGCGTTGGTCGAATTTGTAGGCTCAAGCTCATCAGTAGCCATATTATCAGCAGGGTGTGTGGACATAGATGACTCAGGCTGAACAGAGTCCAGACAGTCAGCAGGGTGGTTTGACCTAGTTAGCTCTGGCAGAACAGTAGCCAGAAAATCAGCAGCTCTGGTGGAAATTGTAGGCTCAGGCTCAACAGCTGCCAAACTGTCAGCAGGCTGGGTGGACATGGTTGTCTCAGTCCCAACAGAAGCCAGACAATCAGTAGCATTGGTGGAATTAATCAGCTCAGCCTTGAGAGAAGCCAGACAGCCAGCATCTTTGTTGGCATGAGACAGCTCATGCTCAAGAGCAGCCAGACTGTCGGCACGGTGGGTGGACATAGCTGGCTCTGGCTCAACATAGGCCAGGCAGTCAGCAGCACTGGAGGATTTAGTCGACTCAGGCTCAAGAGCAGCCAGACAGTAAGCAGCATTGGTGGAATGTGTAGGCTCAAGCTCATCAGTAGCCATATTGTCAGCAGGGTGGGTGGACATAGTTGTCTCAGTCCCAACAGAAGCCAAACAATCAGAAGCATTGGTAGAATCAATTGACTCAGCCTTCTGAGAAGCCAGACAGTCAGCAGTGTTGTTGGAATTAGTCAGCTCATGCTCAAGAGCAGCCAGACTGTCGGCATGGTGGGTGGGCTTAGCTGGCTCTTGTTCAACAGAGTCCAGACCGTCAGCAGCATTGGTGGAATTATGTTCAGGCTCAACAGCTGCCAAACTGTCAGTAGGCTGGGTGGACATGGTTGTCTCAGTCCCAACAGAAGCCAGACAATCAGTAGCATTGATGGAATTAATCAGCTCAGCCTTGAGAGAAGCCAGACAGTCAGCATCTTTGTTGACATGAGACAGCTCATGCTCAAGAGCAGCCAGACTGTTGGCACGGTGGGTGGACATAGCTGGCTCTGGCTCAACGGAGTCCAGACTGTCAGCAGCATTGGTAGAATCATTATAGTCAGGCTCATGAGCAATAGGAATATCAGCAAGGTGGGTAGACATGGTTGTCTCAGACCCAACAGAAGCCAGAATATCAGCAGCATTGGAGGAATTAGTCGACTGGGGCTCAAGAGCCGCCAGAAAGTAAGCAGCATTGGTGGAATGTGTAGCCTCAAGCTCATCAGTAGCCATATTGTCAGCCGGGTGGGTGGACATAGTTGTCTCAGTCCCAACAGAAGCCAAACAATCAGTAGCATTGGTAGAATCAATTGACTCAGCCTTCTGAGAAGCCAGACAGTCAGCAGTGTTGTTGGAATTAGTCAGCTCATGCTCAAGAGCAGCCAGACTGTCGGCACGGTAGGTGGGCTTAGATGGCTCTTGTTCAACAGAGTCCTTACCGTCAGCAGTATTGGTGGAATTATGTTCAGGCTCAACAGCTGCCAAATTGTCAGTAGGCTGGGTGGACATGGTTGTCTCAGTCCCAACAGAAGCCAGACAATCAGTAGCATTGGTGGAATTAATCAGCTCAGCCTTGAGAGAAGCCAGACAGTCAGCATCTTTGTTGGCATGAGACAGCTCATGCTCAAGAGCAGCCAGACTGTCGGCACGGTGGGTGGACATAGCTGGCTCTGGCTCAACATAGGCCAGACAGTCAGCAGCATTGGAGGATTTAGTCGACTCAGGCTCAAGAGCAGCCAGTGTGTCAGCAGGGTGCTTGGACATAGTTGGCTCTGGTTCCACATCAGGCAGACTGTCAGCAGGGTGGGTGGACATGTTTGGCTCAGGCTCAAGGTCAGCCAGACAGTCAGCAGCTTTGGTACAAGTATTATGTGCAGGCTCGTCAGCAGTCAGAATGTCAGCAGGGTGGGTGGACATAGTCGGCTCAGGCTCAACAGCTGCCATACTGTCAGCAGGGTCGGTGGACATAGCGGGCTCTGGTGCAACAGCAGCCCGACAGTCAGCGGCATTGGTAGAAATAGTCGGATCAGGCTCAAGGTCAGCCAGACAGTCAGCAGTGTTGTTGAAATTAGTCAGCTCAGGCTCAAGAGCAGCCAGAGTGTCAGCAGGGTGGGTGGACATAGTTGGCTCTGGTTCCACATCTGGCAGACAGTCAGCAGGGTAGGTGGACATAGTTGGCTCTGGTGCAACAGCAGCCTGAAAGTCAGCGGCATTGGTAGAAATAGTCGGATCAGGCTCAAGGTCAGCCAGACAGTCAGCAGTGTTGTTGAAATTGGTCAGCTCAGGCTCAAGAGCAGCCAGAGTGTCAGCAGGGTGGGTGGACATAGTTGGCTCTGGTTCCACATCAGGCAGACTGTCAGCAGGGTGGGTGGACATGTTTGGCTCAGGCTCAAGGTCAGCCCGACAGTCAGCAGCTTTGGTAGAAGTATTATGTTCAGGCTCGTCAGCAGTCAGAATGTCAGCAGGGTGGGTGGACATAGTCGGCTCAGGCTCAACAGCTGCCATACTGTCAGCAGGGTTGGTGGACATAGCGGGCTCTGGTGCAACAGCAGCCCGACAGTCAGCGGCATTGGTAGAAATAGTCGGATCAGGCTCAAGGTCAGCCAGACAGTCAGCAGTGTTGTTGGAATTAGTCAGCTCAGGCTCAAGAGCAGCCAGAGTGTCAGCAGGGTGGGTGGACATAGTTGGCTCTGGTTCCACATCAGGCAGACAGTCAGCAGGGTGGGTGGACATAGTTGGCTCTGGTGCAACAGCAGCCTGAAAGTCAGCGGCATTGGTAGAAATAGTCGGATCAGGCTCAAGGTCAGCCAGACAGTCAGCAGTGTTGTTGAAATTGGTCAGCTCAAGCTCAAGAGCAGCCAGAGTGTCAGCAGGGTGGGTGGACATAGTTGGCTCTGGTTCCACATCAGGCAGACTGTCAGCAGGGTGGGTGGACATGTTTGGCTCAGGCTCAAGGTCAGCCAGACAGTCAGCAGCTTTGGTAGAATTATTATGTTCAGGCTCATCAGCAGTCAGAATGTCAGCAGGGTGGGTGGACATAGTCGGCTCAGGCTCAACAGCTGCCATACTGTCAGCAGGGTTGGTGGACATAGCAGGCTCTGGTGCAACAGCAGCCTGAAAGTCAGCGGCATTGGTAGAAATCGTCGGATCAGGCTCAAGGTCAGCCAGACAGTCAGCAGTGTTGTTGGAATTAGTCAGCTCAGGCTCAAGAGCAGCCAGAGTGTCAGCAGGGTGGGTGGACATAGTTGGCTCTGGTTCCACATCTGGCAGACAGTCAGCAGGGTAGGTGGACATAGCAGGCTCTGGTGCAACAGCAGCCTGAAAGTCAGCGGCATTGGTAGAAATCGTCGGATCAGGCTCAAGGTCAGCCAGACAGTGAGCAGTGTTGTTGGAATTAGTCAGCTCAGGCTCAAGAGCAGCCAGAGTGTCAGCAGGGTGGGTGGACATAGTTGGCTCTGGTTCCACATCTGGCAGACAGTCAGCAGGGTAGGTGGACATAGTTGGCTCTGGTGCAACAGCAGCCTGAAAGTCAGCGGCATTGGTAGAAATAGTCGGATCAGGCTCAAGGTCAGCCAGACAGTCAGCAGTGTTGTTGAAATTGGTCAGCTCAGGCTCAAGAGCAGCCAGAGTGTCAGCAGGGTGGGTGGACATAGTTGGCTCTGGTTCCACATCAGGCAGACTGTCAGCAGGGTGGGTGGACATGTTTGGCTCAGGCTCAAGGTCAGCCAGACAGTCAGCAGTGTTGTTGAAAGTAGTCAGCTCAGGCTCAAGAGCAGCCAGAGTGTCAGCAGGGTGGGTGGTCATAGTTGGCTCTGGTTCCACATCAGGCAGACAGTCAGCAGGGTGGGTGGACATAGTTGGCTCTGGTGCAACAGCAGCCTGAAAGTCAGCGGCATTGGTAGAAATCGTCGGATCAGGCTCAAGGTCAGCCAGACAGTCAGCAGTGTTGTTGGAATTAGTCAGTTCAGGCTCAAGAGCAGCCAGAGTGTCAGCAGGGTGGGTGGACATAGTTGGCTCTGGTTCCACATCAGGCAGACTATCAGCAGGGTGGGTGGACATGTTTGGCTCAGGCTCAAGGTCAGCCAGACAGTCAGCAGTGTTGTTGAAAGTAGTCAGCTCAGGCTCAAGAGCAGCCAGAGTGTCAGCAGGGTGGGTGGACATAGTTGGCTCTGGTTCCACATCAGGCAGACAGTCAGCAGGGTGGGTGGACATAGTTGGCTCTGGTGCAACAGCAGCCTGAAAGTCAGCGGCATTGGTAGAAATAGTCGGATCAGGCTCAAGGTCAGCCAGACAGTCAGCAGTGTTGTTGGAATTAGTCAGCTCACGCTCAAGAGCAGCCAGACAGTCAGTAGCATTTGTAGAATTTGTTGGGTCAGGCTCGGCAGCATCCAGGCTGTCAGCAGTAGAGGTGGAAGCTTCACGATCAGCAGTAGCCTTAGGAATAGAATTTCTATGCTCAGAAGACACCGCATAGAAATTATCTGTTTCATATTTTTCATCCTAAAACGAAAATTAGCAGTGATACTTTTGATTGAAAATTTACTGATTTTATTCATTCTATCACCCTTCTGATAATGTCAGAACCTGGATTCATAGTCCCCAAACTATTTGTGTATTCTGTCGAAAGTTAGCACGACATTCAGTGACATTCAGTGAAGTCTGCTTCCTGTCTGCTTGAGTAATTGGCCCAGAGTTTTTCAAAGTCTTTACTGTGGATCTCTTTAGGTTTATACTTAGATTTCTTCTGCTCTTTGCTACCTGAAGTCATTTTTCCTTGTAAGATGGAAATATATAAATAGAAAGGACAAAATGTGACTCTTGGCCTCTGATGTTTTGCTCTACTCTTCCTCTAAATAGTGATTTTGTAATATTCTCTTTCCTTCATATTCTATGGTTCATTCTGCACTGTTTCTCTCTAAAACTCTCCAAGTAAAAAGGCCACCTCCCTCCCTCCGCCCCTCCCTTCCTCCTCCCTCCTTCCTCTCTCTCTCTCTCTCTCTCTCTCTCTCCCCCCGTCTTTTTGTACTTTCTGCTGCACTACCCCTCAAGTAGCCACTTTTCTTATTCCTTCGTGAGAGAGATGGGAATATTCTTTATACCAAATCTTTCTCTGGATAATCACCTTCTCTTTCATGCAATTAAGCATCACGTTTAAACGAGGTGCTTCATTCTATAAACTAAGGTTACATTGATTACTTAGCATTAAGGGTGGGTACTAAGGAAATGTCTACATTCCAGTTTGAGAGATTAAAGGTCTGTGCAAAGGCTGAACCACAGCAATTAGTAGAAATTTGTTTATAAGTAAACAACGCAATCTGGGAGGAGGGCACAGTATCGTCAACTATTCTGTAACATCATGACTATTGCTACACTTACAGGATGTATATTAAGACCTCATCCAGCACCTCTGTGGTGGCTTGAATGTCAACAGCCCCATAGGCTCACATTATGCTTGCTGTGCAGAGCGCTGAATTATTTTCAATAGGAGTAGGTGGTGGGGCTGTTTTGTAGTAAAACTGTTGCCAGGATGAGGTTTAAGATTTCAATAAAGAGACAGAGCTGGAAACAGAGTAGAACAATAGTGCTTTCTTTTGGCATCTGAGACACCGCCAGAACCTGAAGGGACTGACCATATAAACAGTTCTCTACACCCAAATCCTGTGGGAGGGAGAGCTAAACCTTCAGAGAGGCAGACATGCCTGGGAAACCAGAAGAGACTGCACTCTGCACACATTACTGACTCCAGAGGAAAACACCAAAGGCCATCTGGAACCCTGATGCACAGAAGCTCCCGGAAAGGGCGGCTCAGAATTTCCTGGTGGCTGCCGCCTCGGAGAGCTCATAAGCAACACCCCATGAGCAACCTTGAGCCTCCGGATCACAGGTAAGACCAACTTTTCTGCTCCAAGTGACCTGCCTGGTGAATTCAGGGCACAGGCCCACAGGAACAGCTGAAGACCTGTAGATAGGAAAAAACTACACGCCCCAAAGCAGAACACTCTGTTCCCATAACTGGCTGAAAGAAAACAGGAAAACAGGTCTACAGCACTCCTGAAAAACAGGCATATAGGACAGTCTAGCCACTGTCAGAAATAGCAGAACAAAGTAACACTAGAGATAATCTGATGGCGAGAGGCAAGCACAGGAACCCAAGCAACAGAAACCAAGACTACATGGCATCATCGGAGCCCAATTCTCCCACCAAAGCAAACACAAAATATCCAAACACACAAGAAAAGCAAGATCTAGTTTCAAAATCATATTTGATCATGATGCTGGAGAACTTCCAGAAAGACATGAATAACTCCCTTAGAGAACAAGTAGAAGCCGACAGAGAGGAATCGCAAAAATCCCTGAAAGAATTCCAGGAAAACATAAATAAACAAGTAGAAGCCCATAGAGAGGAGTCACAAAAATCCCTGAAAGAATTCCAGGAAAACACAATCAAACAGTTGAAGGAATTGAAAATGGAAATAGAAGCAATCAAGAAAGAACACATGGAAACAACCCTGGAAATACAAAACCTAAAGAAGAGACAAGGAGCTGTAGATACGAGCTTCACCAACAGAATACAAGATATGGAAGAGAGAATCTCAGGAGCAGAAGATTCCATAGAAATCATCAACTCAACAGTCAAAGATAATGTAAAGCGGAAAAAGCTACTGGTCCAAAACATACAGGAAATCCAGGACTCAATGAGAAGATCAAACCTAAGGATAATAGGTATAGAAGAGAGTGAAGACTCCCAGCTCAAAGGACCAGTAAATATCTTCAACAAAATCATAGAAGAAATCTTCCCTAACCTAAAGAAAGAGATACCCATAAGCATACAAGAAGCCTACAGAACTCCAAATAGATTGGACCAGAAAAGAAACAGCTCCCGTCACATAATAGTCAAAACACCAAACGCACAAAATAAAGAAAGAATATTAAAAGCAGTAAGGGAAAAAGATCAAGTAACATAAAGGCAGACCTATCAGAATCATACAGACTTTTCGCCATTAACTATAAAATCCAGAAGATCCTGGACAGATGTCATACAGAACCTAAGAGAACACAAATGCCAGCTCAGGTTACTGCATCCTGCAAAACTCTCAATTAACATAGATGAAGAAACCAAGATATTCCAGGACAAAACCAAATTTACACAATATCTTTCTACAAATCCAGCACTACAAAGGATAATAAATGGTAAAGCCCAACATAAGGAGGCAAGAGATACCCTAGACGAAGCAAGAAACTAATCGTCTTGGCAACAAAACAAAGAGAAGAAAAGCGCACAAACATAACCTCATATCCAAATATGAATATAACAGGAAGCAATAATCACTATTCCTTAATATCTCTCAACATCAATGGCCTCAACTCCCCAATGAAAAGACATAGATTAACAAACTGGATACGCAACGAGGACCCTGCATTCTGCTGCCTACAGGAAACACACCTCAGAGACAAAGACAGACACTACCTCAGAGTGAAAGGCTGGAAAACAACTTTCCAAGCAAATGGTCAGAAGAAGCAAGCTGGAGTAGCCATTCTAATGTCAAATAAAATCAATTTTCAACCAAAAGTCATCAAAAAAGATAAGGAAGGACACTTTATATTCATCAAAGGAAAAATCCACCAAGATGAACTCTCAATCCTAAATATCTATGCCCCAAATACAAGGGCACCTACATACATAAAAGAAACCTTACTAAAGCTCAAAACGCACATTGCACCTCACACAATGATGGTAGGAGATTTCAACACCCCACTCTCATCAATGGACAGATCATGGAAATAGAAATTAAACAGAGACCTAGACAGATTAAGAGAATTCATGAGCCAAATGGACTTAACGGATATTTATAGAACATTCTATCCTAAAGCAAAAGGATATACCCTCTTCTCAGCTCCTCATGGTACTTTCTCCAAAATTGACCATATAATTGGTCAAAAAACGGGCCTCAACAGGTACAGAAAGATAGAAATAATCCCATGCATCTTATCAGACCACCATGGCCTAAAGTTGGTCTTCAATAACAATAATGGAAGAATGTCCACATATACGTGGAAATAAAACAATGCTCTATTCAATGATAACCAGGTCAAGGAAGAAATAAAGAAAGAAATTAAAGATTGCTTAGAATTTAATGAAAACGAAGGTACAACATACCCAAACTTATGGGACACAATGAAAGCTGTGCTATGAGGAAACTCATAACGCTGAGTGCCTGCAGAAAGAAACAGGAAAGAGCATATGTCAGCAGCTTGACAACACCCCTAAACGCTCTAGAACAAAAAGAAGCAAACACACCCAGGAGGAGTAGAATGCAGGAAATAATCAAACTCAGAGCTGAAATCAGCCAAGTAGAAACAAATGGACCATAGAAAGAATCAACAGAACCAAGAGATGGTTCTTTGAGACAATCATTAAGATAGATAAACCCTTAGCCAGACTAACTAGAGGACACAGAGAGTGTGTCCAAATTAACAAAATCAGAAATGAAAAGGGAGACATAACTACAGATTCAGACGAAATTCAAAAAATCATCAGATCTTAGTATAAAAGCCTGTATTCAACAAAACTTGAAAATCTGCAGGAAATGGACAATTTCCTAGACAGATACCAGGTACCAAAGTTAAATCAGGAACATATAAACCAGATAAACAACCCCATAACTCCTAAGGAAATGGAAGCAGTCATTAAAGGTCTCCCAACCAAAAAGGGCCCAGGTCCAGACGGATTCAGTGCAGAATTCTATCAGACCTTCATAGAAGACCTCATACCAATATTCTCCAAACTATTCCACAAAAATGAAACAAACGGAGCACTACCGAATTCCTTCTATGAAGCCACAATTACTCTTATACCTAAACCACACAAAGACCCAACAAAGAAAGAGAACCTCAGAACAATTTCCCTTATGAATATCGACACAAGAATACTCAATAAATATCTGGCAAACCAAATCCAAGAGCACATCAAAACAATCATCCACCATGATCAAGTAGGCTTCATCCCAGGCATGCAGGGATAGTTTAATATACGGAAAACCATCAACGTGATCCATTATATAAACAAACTGAAAGAACAGAACCACATGATCATTTCATTAGATGCTGAGAAAGCATTTGACAAAATTCAACACCACTTCATGATAAAAGTCCTGGAAAGAATAGGAATTCAAGGCCCATACCTAAACATAGTAAAAGCCATATAGAGCAAACCAGTTGCTAACATTAAACAATATGGAGAGAAACTTGAAGCAATCCCACTAAAATCAGGGACTAGACAAGGCTGCCCACTCTCTCCCTACTTATTCAATATAGTTCTTGAAGTTCTAGCCAGAGCAATCAGACAACAAATGGAGGTCAAGGGGATACAGATGGGAAAAGAAGAAGTCAAAATATCACTATTTGCAGATGATATGATAGTACATTTAAGTGATCCCAAAAGTTCCACCAGAGAACTACTAAAGCTGATAAACAACTTCAGCAAAGTGGTTGGGTATAAAATTAACTCAAATAAATCAGTAGCCTTCCTCTACACAAAAGAGAAAAAGCTGAGAAAGAAATTAGGGAAATAACACCCTTCATAATAGATCCAAATAATATAAAGTACCTCGGTGTGACTTTATCCAAGCAAGTAAAAGATCTGTACAATAAGAACTTCAAGACTCTGAAGAAAGAAATTGAAGAAGACCTCAGAAGATGGAAAGATCTTCCATGCTCATGGATTGGCAGGATTAATATAGTAAAAATGGCCATCTTACCGAAAGCAATCTACAGATTCAATGCAATCCCCATCAAAATACCAATCCAGTTCTTCAAAGAGTTAGAAAGAACAATTTGCAAATTCATCAACAAAAAGCCCAAGATAGCTAAAACTATCCTCAACAATAAAAGGACTTCAGGAGGAATCACTATCCCTGAACTCAAGCACTATTACAGAGCAATAATGATAAAAACTGCATGGTATTGGAACAGAGACAGACAGATAGACCAATGAAACAGAATTGAAGACCCAGAAATGAACCCACACACCTATGGGCACTTGATTTTTGACAAAGGAGCCAAAACCATCCAATGGAAAAAAGATAGCATTTTCAGCAAATGGTGCTGGTTCAACTGGAGGTCAACATGTAGAAGAATGCAGATCGATCCATGCTTATCACCCTGTACAAAGCTTAAGTCCAAGTGGATCAAGGACCTCCACATCAAACCAGATACACTCAAACTAATAGAAGAAAAACTAGGGAAGCATCTGGAACACATGGGCACTGGAAAAAATTTCCTGAACAAAACACCAATGGCTTATGCTCTAAGATCAAGAATCGACAAATGGGATCTCATAAAACTGCAAAGCTTCTGTAAGGCAAAGGACACTGTGGGTAGGACAAAACGGCCACCAACAGATTGGGAAAAGATCTTTACCAATCCTACAACAGATAGAGGCCTTATATCCAAAATATACAAAGAACTCAAGAAGTTAGACTGCAGCGAGACAAATAACCCTATTAAAAAATGGGGTTCAGAGCTAAACAAAGAATTCACAGCTGAGGAAGGCGAAATGGCTGAGAAACATCTAAAGTAATGTTCAACATCTTTAGTCATAATGGAAATGCAAATCAAAACAACCCTGAGATTTCACCTCACACCAGTGAGAATGGCTAAGATCAAAAACTCAGGTGACAGCAAATGCTGGCGAGGATGTGGAGAAAGAGGAACACTCCTCCATTGTTGGTGGGAAAGCAGACTGGTGCAACCATTCTGGAAATCAGTCTGGAGGTTCCTCAGAAAATTGGACATTGAACTGCCTGAGGATCCAGCTATACCTCTCTTGGGCACATACCCAAAAGTTGCCCCGACATATAAAAAAGACACGTGCTCCACTATGTTCATAGCAGCCTTATTTATAATAGCCAGAAGCTGGAAAGAACCCAGATGCCCTTCAACAGAGGAATGGATACAGAAAATATGGTACATCTACACAATGGAATATTACTCAGCTATCAAAAACAATGACTTTATGAAATTCGTAGGCAAATGGCTGCAACTGGAAAATATCATCCTGAGTGAGGCAACCCAATCACAGAAAAACACACATGGTATGCACTCATTGATAAGTGGCTATTAGCCCAAATGCTTGAATTACCCTAGATGCATAGAACAAATGAAACTCAAGACGGATGATCAAAATGTGAATGCTGCACTCCTTCTTTAAAAGGGGAACAAGAATACCCTTGGCAGGGAATAGAGAGGCAAAGATTAAAACAGACACAGAAGGAACACCCATTCAGAGCCTGCCCCACATGTGGCCCAATCATATACAGCCACCCAATTAGACAATATGGATAAAGCGATGAAGTGCATGCCGTCAGGATATGGATGTAGATCTCTCCTGAGAGACACAGCCAGAATACAGCAAATACAGAGGCGAATGCCAGCAGCAAACCACTGAACTGAGAACGGGACCCCCATTGAAGGAATCAGAGAAAGAACTCGAAGAGCTCGAAGGAGCTCGAGACCCCTTATGAACAACAATGCCAAGCAACCAGAGCTTCCAGGGACTAAGCCACTACCTAAAGACTATACATGGACTGACCCTGGACTCTGACCTCATAGGTAGCAATAAATATTCTAGTAAGATCACCAGTGGAAGGGGAAGCCCTGGGTCCTGCTAAGACTGAACCCCCAGTGAACGTGATTGTTGGGAGGAGGGCAGCAATGGGGGGAGGATGGGGAGGGGAACACCCATAAAGAAGGGGAGGGGGAGGGATTAGGGGGATGTTGGCCTAGAAACCAGGAAAGGGAATAACATTCGAAATGTAAATAAGAAATACTCAAGTTAATAAAAAAAAAAGATTTCAATAGACTGGTGTCATTTCCACTAAGTTCTCTCTTTCCTGTGTAGGTCAAGATGTGATCTCTCAGCTGCTGCTTCATCGTCATGCTTGTCTGCCTGAATCATGATGGTGATTTCTGTATCCAATCTAACCAAGAGACCCACTTCACACCATCTCTTTCTTCTAAACATTTTCTTTCCCATGATATTTTTTACAACTATAGAAAGTGACTAACATAAGCATCAGCTAGTTACAATAAGAGTGTATTTAACAGAGTCTGAAGGATTCATTCAAAGCTGTGAAGTGGTGTTACCCAGGGGATTTGGTCACAAAATGTGTTATCAAATTCCATAAAGCTAGCTTAGATAGGATGCCCGGAACACTCGTTGATTTAAATAGATAAATTCAGGAAGTTGGGCTTGTGAATGGGTTTGATGCTGCATTGTAAATGGGAAGCCTCATTGACTCATACTGCATAAGAAATAAGATCTTCACATGTTTGTTCTTCCTTACACCTCAGGGAAACCCATAACATGGCAGTCTACTTTTGACTTTCAGTGCCAGGTTTGAGGATGATTTACGTTTCTTACTTGCAAAACTGACACGTCAAACATTCTCTGCATCAACAAGCAATATATCACAGAGAAGATTCAACAGAACAGGTGAAGGAGCACTGTTGATCAAAGAATAATGTTGAAGAAGCATGCATTTCCTCTTAGTGTTCACACTATTAAAATGGATCATGAGAGAATTTAAGTTCCTTGGATTTCCTGAGAAAGACAGACTTGAATATAGCAAACCATGGGGTATGTTACACACATAGTCATGTTTTCATATGCAATGTGTTACCAGACTACTTATCACTACCCCATTGAACCATCTGGCTGGCAAATATGCATATACACATGTGTGTGCACTTATACGCATGTATGTATTTGTAACTACATATGTGTACGTGAGAAGATGTGTATACATGCATATATATGCAAGTATATGTATATATGTATATATATGTATATATATTTACTGCTTTTAAAATAAAAGGAGAAAGATTGGTGTATAGCCGTTTAGAATAAAAATGAAATGTAGTAAGTGTGAATTTCTCATTCATGTGATCTTTTTCTTTCAGCCAAACTAGGCATCACCTTTGAAATGTGCCTGTGTCATTGTAAATCCTGCTGGCTGTACTTGTTTATAATGACTTATACCTGGTATTCCGCTAGCATGGGGTAGAGAACTGGTATTAACTAGCTAAGGTCTTTCATTTTTTTATTTTATACTCATTACACTGCATTTCCCATGTAGTCTTGTGGGAAGTCTTGTGTTCGTTTGGTTTTATTCAAATTTAACATCAGAAATGATGTTTAGTTTTACTTCAGTGACATTTATTCCTTGGAAGAATGGAAACTACCTTTGTCTTAGTTGTCTCTGTAAGATCCCACTGCTGTAATGATATTGTGGATTGTATTCTAATCATGGGCATATAAAATTTAGTTACTATATTCATCACCATTATTTGTACATTCCATAGCATCATAAAATTCTAGTTAGGATAAAATGTGTTTGCATTAGAAATTTTAGTTTAGAAAATTCTAATGACTTTTCACTGCAATAGAAGGTGATTGCCGAGTGAATTTCTGTTTATTAAAGTACCTGAGTTCTATGTCTTTGCTAAGTTCTTCCTAGAATAAAAATTACTCAGGTTCATCACCTCTAGTAGTTAATTGGAAACCAAATTGATCTAGGCATAAACGAAGAGCATTTGAGTTTGGTTTCTGTAAATTACAGTTTCTAATGATTCCATTATGTGTAATAATTATATCTGAACTTCCTCTTTCCTAATGATGAAATTAGAGGTCTAGAGGAAGGTAGTTAGCTACGTGTTGACAGTATGCAGTGGAGTAAGGAGTAAGTAGTGTGTGTAAGATCAGCAGACACACCCTTCTGCTTGCTTTGTAACTTCTGAAAGGGGATTTAAACAGGAAAGATGGCTGTTACTTTTGAATTTGTTTCTGTACTTTCTGTGACAAAATATCTGATGGGGAAAACCAGTCACTTATTTCAAGGAAGGAACAGGGAGGCCTGACTTTTGGCAGTACATTGTTGGTTCTCACATGCTGGTAGACCGGGAAGCAGATAACACAGTACTGGTACCACAAGTAGTCATAGCCATTAAAATCTACCACTGAAAACCTTCTGCTAGCAAGGCCAGACCCCGAAAGTTAAACAATCTCCCATCAGTGACCAAGTGTTCAATCACATGAACTCCCATCTCTTTGTCTGATCCTCCCATGCACTGCTTAGCATTTGTGTTAATGTTAAATAACCCCCCCACACACACATGCAGAGTTTATCTACTGTTTGTCTGTTAATGCTAACCAAAGTGTAAATCATACTACCAATGTGATAAACCTACTTGGCAGCCTGACTGACAACTTGAATTTGATACCTGAGACTGGAAACAGAGGAAGGGAAAGATTGATTCATACAAGTTATCTTTTGATACCTACAATTCAACTTACATTCTCCTACTCCCCAAATAAATTAAGTACAGAATGACCTTGAACTGACAGAGACCATCCTGCCTGATTTATGAGTTCATGAATTAACTGTGTACACCAACATACCCAGCCTCCTGTTGTGGGCACCCCGCCTATAAGTACTTTGGACTTCAATGGGTAAAACCAGAATGCTGAGGTCCTGTCCAGGAAGTTAAGAAATATCAGAAGACTGACTTCTTATTTCCCCTTATGATAATTTTAATCTTTTTGCCTATCAAACATATTAAATCTGTGTGCTGGAAAAGGGGCTGAGGAGTTTAAAACATTCATTGCTCCTCCAGGACACCTGGCTTTGCTTTGTAAAACACATAATATTGGTTGACAAAATTCTGGAACAACAAGAACAAAGGATGAAATGACCTCTTCTGATTTTTGTGGGAAGCACACGCACATGGTATACAGACAGAATACACGCAAAACATTCACACACATAAAGTCAGTCAATCCAAAGTAAATGAAGCACAACTATGGTGGTCGCTTTCATGTTGACTGTACCTATTTCCAGGAGCATGTACTATTTGGTTTCTGTATTTTTATGACTTCTCCTCAGTGAGTTAAAAACATGCTCATTTTCTGTTTTTTCTTCTGTTTCCATAGTCTAATTTACTATTATTACATTTTATGACAGTGATTCTCAACCTGTCTGTCATACCCTATTGGAGGAGGGCATAGAACAGTCTCACACAGGTTGGCAAAGACCTTCTGAAAATACCAATACGACATTACAGTTGATGATATTATCAATCTGACACTGATGCAGTAGCAACATAACAGTTGTATGGTTGGGAATCACCACAGCATGAGGAACTGTATTAAAGGTCACAGCGTTAGGAAGGTTGAGAAGCAATGCCTAATGCAGTGACTGGCAAGGAGTGAGGATATGGAGAGTGTGAAGGGAATGCTCAAGGCTGATCTTTCTCTACTCGTTCACTACTTGCACTAGGAAGGCATAGGCACAAACACCCATCACTCCCCTTCACAAAAGGAAATAGGTTACTTCTCACATCAGTGGGGATTACTGTTGCAGATGTATTTTCTTCCCATACTTCAAGAATTGGGTCTACCCGAGAAGACACATAAACTCCAGATTTTCTAAAAATATTTTGGATCTTCTTAGGTATTATATGGAATTTTCTTCCCGATTCTCCCTGCAATGCAGAGAAGAGAGTTTACTTTTTATTTGGTCTTGAAATTAACTCTATTCTTTTAGGATGCATGCTTTCAAATCAACAATGTTCTTTAGGAATTACAGGATATTGACACATGAAAATCAAAATTATTAAATATAAAATATCTTCTTATATGCCTATTTACAACTTAATAGGATACCATCAAGAAGTTAAAATATTTATGCTAGCCTAGATTAAGAGAAAATCATTAACTGACAAACTTGACCTTGTTCTTGTTGAGACTAAGCTTAATTCATTATCAGTCAATTATTCTGCTTCTAGTTTAAGATGATTATTAATATTAATGAGGCCCCTTCTAACAGTCTTCCTCTTCCATTGTGGGGAATCACAAAATGCACAGTTTTCATTTACAAATAAATGGCAATTTAATTGCTAGCACTGTCCATACCATAGAACCGGTGAAACTGCTTTATAGAAACACAATTGTCCACTGAGTCACATTCAAAAATCATTAAATTGCCACTCTTCATTCACACAGCCCCTCACTATAGGGCTATAGGTTATATAGAAACAGGTTTCTTAACCTGGAGCAGCTCACAGTGATAAAGCAGCCTCAGACTGGATATGGAAATATCTAAGTAAAGCACTACAATATTTTAACTGTTTGAATGTGGCACAAAGAATATAAGTTTATATTATTTTAAAATCCATAAAGAAGAACTTAAATGGAAATATACAGTAATTGACTCCCTGCATCTAAAAATGCTGGATAATTGGGAAAAACACTTGTTGTTTTTCTAGATGAAGAGCTTTTAACATACCCTCATAGAATCAAATAGAAAATGCTCTATTCTCATAAGACAAACTTGATGAACATATTACAAACTGCTACATAGCCACAATTTCTCCTTAGTGTAAATACACATGAAATAGAGAAACCAAGGAGATGCTCTCATACAGGATCCTAAAATAGCAGTGTCCAAAGGTAGATAAAAATTGCATGCATTTTCCTGAGGGTAAAGTCACTTAGGAGATTCATGGATTATAGAAATGTCTGGACTTACTAAGAAGTACTTATTATATATAAGTATACAGTAGCTATCATCAGACACACCAGGAGAGATCATCATATCTCATTATAGATGGTCGTCAGTCAACATGTGGTTGCTGTGAATTGGATTCATCAAGACCTCTGGAAGAGCAATCAGTGCTCCTTTTTTTTTTGGTTTTTTTTTTTTTTTTTGGTTCTTTCAGTCAGTGCTCTTAACCACTGAGCCATCTCTCCAGCCCAGGAAAACCGATATGGGAGAGGGTGAGGGGGAAGGGATGGGGGCTCATGGACCGGAAACCAGGAAGGGGAAAAACATTGGAAAAGTAAGTAAAGAAATATATCTAATAAAAATTTTTTAAAAAAGAAATATTATGGTCTAGTAACAGTCACATTTTAAAATCAGTCGAACATGTACTCATTTCTGCAAACAATACTTGTCAAACATCAGACATCTTCTATTGTACGAGGACTGCGCTCAGTCTTCCACTCACTATGTCTTTTGAGTCCATTCTCTTATTGACCACCACTACCCACAAGGACTTACTGCTCACTTGCAGTTTGTAGAAATCTCCACATCTACAATGTGGACTCCCTTGAGCAATCTTTCCATATAAAACTGGGATAGTTACACTATTGCTGAATTGTAACAAAATTCATAAGAAAATTAAATTCACAAAGAAGAATTTTACCTTCACAGAGGAGGTAGAGCTGACATTATCCACATTCACACACCTAGGAACAAGAAAGGAGGGCTTGTCAGGGAGCCTTTAGAATAACAGCATGCAACATTCTTCCAACCTTGGTTTTGTGGCTCAATCCCTTCTTCATGAAAAAGAAACCCAGGCAAACTAGCCAGTAAACTTCAGGGGATTCTCTCTCACCACCTCCTGCCTCACCATAAGTGCCCCAGGATTCAGATGCACATGAGATCCTCAAGACCTCATGTGGATTCTGAGAATCCAAACTTCCATTCTCACAGACTCATGGCAAGCACTTTATCCACTGAATCATCTCCCTTCCTAAGGATGTTTGTCCATAACTCATGCTGTGTGGGAGATAATTGTTCAGCTTGTGATTATAGAAGAAATAAAGAAGCTGAAATCGGAGTACACAGAGGCAAAGAGAATGTCAGGTTCTGAACATTATACTTTTTACAGATTAATTGTAAAATGCACACATTCTTACCATGGTGATGTTCCTGTAAGTCTCTTACCAGCTTCTAAAGAGGGAAGCAAAATTTGTCACAAAACAACTATAGGAAACATGACAATAAGTACAAAGGCTAATATTTGTGACCCTATATCCTTTGGCACCATTTATGAAAAGCCTTTAAAGTGAATAATTATTGGTAAATAATAAATATATGCAAAAACCTTTCTTCCCATTTCCTAGTATATTTTAAAGACAAAGAGAAAATTTCATCAAAAGTTACTACTTATAAAAATTGTTGTGCAAATTACCTATGATCCTGATCACTATCAGACACAGAAATTATCATCTTAGCCTGAACTGTTGTCCCATAGTGAAGGGTTAAAAGGACAGCGTCATGTTGCCACTGCTGCTTTTTGCCTCTGGACTAGGGATGTTTGCAGCGCTCTAGGTGAGCATGCTCATCTCGTACAGCAGTGAAAGGGGCTGCTACAAAGGTCGACTTGAACTTCCTTCACTGTAGGGGAACATTCATTGCTACCACCGGGAAGCACAGTCTCTGGTGACTGTCGTTGCAGCATAGTCAAATATAGGAGACCCAGAGACCTTTACAAAGTATTTCCAGCTGCAAGTGTGACAAAGCTCTTGAGAGATCAGTGTGTTACTGTAGTCGAGATCTTCTGAAGAAGATGTTAAGGGCCCTCAGATCTAGCATTGACCCCTAGCTCATTTCCAGCAAAAAGAAGTTCAACATCAACTTCCATTGCTGGCCATGGCAAGAGCAACTGGAAAGACTTCCTTAGTAGTTATGCAACATGAATTATTACTCCAGAGAGAAGCATGAAAGAAACTTGCAGATAGAGCAGCAATCTTACATAAAACATTTTTAAAATATATTTCCACATATAAACCATAGTGTGTCTCATGTTTCACTCTCTGGATAAAGCCTGCCCTCGAAACATGCTTCAGAGAATGAACAACCCTAGTTCATTTCCTTTACAGTATGTAAAACTCCACTGCACACCCCTTGGCATTGCCCATGACCAGAGCAAGTTTTTGTCCTATCAACAAATGGGCTGAGAAAATGTCTCTATGGTGGACCATATGCTCAGCATGTGTGGGGCCTCTTTCAGTCCTCGACAACAGAAACAAAACTCCAGTGCTGAAATACATTTTAAAAAAAGACACCCACATTATGATAATTCTGTTTCTCTCAGGGTTATGTGAAGAGGGTCATTTAGGTTCCTCTACACTATTCTCTGGCTGGCTCTCTCCAAAGGCACAGTAGGTATGAGAGATGCTGTGGTGTAGGTTGCTGAAAGGATAAATTCTGTGGTGCTTCTCCCCCTGTTGGAATCTAATCTTATTCAGACTCAATCAAGGGATCATTCAGTGCTGTGTACTGGAGAATGATGTGGTTTTTCAACCTTCCATCTACTGTGTCAATGTTGTTTTTACTGGAAATTATGTCTTGCAGCATATAAATCAAGTATCACTATATCTTTTGCTAATTAATAGAACTACAGGGAAAAGGTGCTGTCAGAGTAGCCCATATGGAGGCTGCTTTCATTGAATGCTAAGAATATCAGTTTTTATTCCCCAGCACTACCTACAAATCTCACACACCATTCACTTCTCCAAAGGTTCCTGAGTGAGCCAGATATTTATAATATCAAGATATTCACATTAAATGGAAGACAACTAAAAATAACTATAAGATAATCTGTGAATTATAAAATAAGTATGATTGAAATATTATGGAGGGAAAAATTCCAGATTATGCTAATGATATTTAGTCTCCAAAACATAATGAAATTAATTGAATACTGTTTTTGGTTTGCTTTTTAATATGATCATATTTTCACACACTGACACCTATGACATGTAGCAATAATCATATATATAGTATATATGCTAAAACCTGAAATAAAAATGTATTTTATATCAAAGTCAACTTGCTGCTATGTGTCTAGAGAGGACACAAATCATGGAATAGTTTTTTTTTTTTTATCAAAGGTCACTACATGCATCAGTAGTTCGATTTGAATATAGTAGCATTGCAGATGATATAATTTGAATTTGAAATTTCTTAGAAGCTCTGGTTGGTTGGCATTGTTGTTCATATGGGGTCTCAAGCCCCTTCAAGCTCCTTCAGTCCTTTCTCTGATTCCTTCAACGGGGGTCCCGTCCTCAGTTCAGTGGTTTAATGATGGCATTTGCCTATGTATTTGCTGTAGTCTGGCTTTGCCTCTCAGGAGAGATCTACATCCGGTTCCTGTCGCCCTGCACTTCTTTGCTTCATCCATCTTATCTAGTTTGGTGGTTGTATAAATTTTTAAAAATCCCATAAAAGAAAAAAGGAAAAAAAAGAAAAAAAAAGAAATACAGGGTAAAAAATGGAGCAGAGAGGAAAGGAAAGGCTGTCCAGTGACCGGCCTAACTTGGGATCTATCCCATGCATAGGCACCAAACCCTGATACTATTACTGATGCCATGTTGTGCTGGCAAACAGGAGCCTAGCATGGCTGTCCGCTAAGAGGCTCTACCAGAAGCTGACTAAGACAGACGCAGAGACAGCCAACCACTGGATTGATGTCTAGAATGCCTATGGAAAAGTTGTGTAAAGAAATAAAATGTAATTCAATAAAAAGAATGCAAATACATAAAACAACTTTAAAAGAAAAAAAGAAATTTCTTAGAAACAATATCTTAAGTAAATCTGAATTCTAAAAATGGTTGCCAGGAAGTGAAGAATGGATATAAATATATTCATATTTGATTTCCTTACTTTCCTAGCACAAACAAAGTTCTTTCTATAGTTAGGGTAGAATCAGTAGAGGACTTACACTTAATCTTACCTGAATTATGCCGGTTAGAGTTTTTCAAAATGGATTTTAGCTGTCCTGGTGGTCTTACTCCACTGTGGTGTATTTTAAGAATGTTATGTTAATATTCATACTAAACATTAATCCAATGCATTGGATTACTTCTTGCTTGATTTTCTAACTTATATTACATTATAAATTGTTTTAAAAAGCTATTCATTTGTTCTTTAACCAGTTGAGTATGTCTGGGAATACTTTACTTCCAACTTTTCCCCATGTAGAAGAAAGGGAAGGAAATTAGGCCCAAAAATTAGCCCAATGAAACCATTATACAGATACATATATACACACAACCACCTCTCTAGCTTTTGCTCTCATAGCTATACCGAGTGATATTTTTAATCTATAGATGCAATGGAATTAGTCCCCTGACTACATTAATCATAACAGTCTTTGCCCCTGATGCAGTAAGGCACCTATTCCCATGATACTTTGTGAATATTTCACTATCTATGATGGTACCACCCAAGTGGTTTGCTTGTCGAACATCAAATAGATTTCTGTTGCTGCTAGAGCTCTTCAAAACCCACCACTGCATTTGTAATGTTCAAGCTGCTCCTTCTTAACACACGCATGAATGAATCCCAAAGTCACAATCTGCCTGTTTCTGTGCCATTTATCCATTTTTATGAACATAATAAGGTAATAACAGAAACAAAGAACAATAAGACTAATTGCATTGAGACTGTGAAACTGTTTGCACTTCCAAGTATAAGTTAACATGCGTATTTTGCAAGGAGTCTTTGAACAGTTTTAGTATGGAAAAGTTTGAATCTTGATTTTGACATTAGCTTGTATGATTTAGGGAATCTTAAACATGGAGGGAATAAGTCATGTGATAGTATTTATAAAATGATTTCCTGATGCAGAGCCCAAATAAAGAGAACAACATAATTGTCCTCTCTTGTGGAGGTAAGTAATCCTAATGAGCACAGAATGAGCTTGAAATACACCTT
This sequence comes from Rattus norvegicus, assembly GCF_021556685.1. Classification (NCBI taxonomy): domain Eukaryota; kingdom Metazoa; phylum Chordata; class Mammalia; order Rodentia; family Muridae; genus Rattus; species Rattus norvegicus. The sequence goes on from NC_141549.1 coordinate 26,331,962, forward strand.
TTAATTTTCTACCAAACCAGTGTCTAACCTAGCATCCTGGACAGGAATGGATGGGCCTTCACCTGTATGTTCATGTCCAACTGATATGGAAGGCAAAAACCTCCTTTATAGAGAGATAAATAATAGTCACATGGTCACTTAGTTCTATACATTCAGCTAATCTATTGAGATTCAAAGGATCCATTCCTGTGGAAAACTGATCATATGAATGGATATTTGATGGGTGGAGCTTTCAGGAAGACATGGGTCTTGTGGAATAATTAAAAGGTGAATGACTGGTTCCCATGAGTTCCCATGCCAGGTGCAATCACATGCTCTAGATGTTTCTCTGTCATCCATTTTCACACACTGTCTCCATAGCGGGTTGTTCTGTGGGCCATGCTAGTGTGGCCACATGCCAAGCTAGCCCCAAGCATTCCATAGCCTAGCACCGCTTCCTGTCACAGACTCTTCTCACACTCCCAACAATCCAGTGAAGTCATGACTCAACAAACTGTAACCCAGCAACTGTAACCCAGAGTCATATGTTAATTACTTAATAAACAATACATTTGCACAATCAACTTACAACCAATTGATAAGGACATAAACCACCCACTTAGGTAAGATATAGTTAGTTCATCTAGACACACACAAACCAGTATATATCCATCCCTTAAGAATAGCCATAACAACCTATAAATGTAAAGTGAGAAATGTTAATATCCACCTTCATGGAATCTCAGCCTTTCATTGGATGGACTGCAACTCATGGGTTTCTTCTAAGATATATGATATATGCTACACCTGACAAAAAGTTCCTTTGCCTTCATAGCTGGTGTCAAAGGAGGAAAGAAATGCTTGCCATCTTGTAGTAATGACTGACAACTGAGAATCATCCCACATTATGTACCGTGTCAGAGAGATGAATGCCTGAAATGATAACTATGAGTGTGGGTCTTAGTCCACAAATACAATTTAGTAAGGCTTTGAAAAGCTGAAGAATCTTAAGTGGACATTAACTTGCAGAGATAATCCTAGCAGGCTCTTTTTAAAAACTGCATAGTTTTTTCTTGGAAATGGCATACTTGTGAGCATACTTTTCACATTCATATAAAGTACACTGAACAAATTTTAGGCTAAAATTATATTCAGAATACTGTGGGACCTGTAAGACACAAGTCTCAAAGTATACCCAAAAAGAATTTGCTTTTTATCTTTGCACTCCTCTAGTACTAATGTACTGTTAAGCCTTACCAGGACAAAGGCCTTTCATCTTTAAAAAACAAGACTTCTGAAAATAAAAACAAAATGTGTATTATTACAAGTATAGAAGAATATTACAAATAAAATTATGAAACTCATTTTTAGTATCAGTGTCTATGAGAACAATCTATTGAGTACTCTAGAGTAAATATTCATTTGTAGCCAATTACGTCACTTAGAACCAATCCATTCCCTGTATATTTCAAATCAAAGATGGCAGTAATTTATCAAACATCAATGTCTAGAAATAAATACCCGTGAACAATTGTGATGATCCTAACTGAACTCTCTCAGAATGACAGAAAACCCAATCCTTACCAGTATAAAAACAATCAACTGTGATTCCTTTTACTCTGGGCTAATGATTCTTGAAAGAATAACAGATTGGGTCTGGTGGCGCACAACATGAATCCCAACACTGAGGAAGCAAAAGCATATGGATCACTGTGATTCCTTAGACAAAGAAAGCTACAATTTAGTGAGACCATATCTTAACCTAACCCCTAAAAAGAGAAAAACCCAGAGCCCACTTCATGACTCTTGCACCAGTAAACACCCATGGATAAAGAGTTGGCTAAAGGCCAGCATGAGAATACACTCAACAAGAACAAAACAATATAACACACCTGGAGCCCAGCTATCCTACTACATCAAGACCTGGATATGCGAATAAAATCAAAACACAATAAAATGACATTGAATCCAATCTTATGAATATGATAGAGGAATTTAAAGGAGAAATTATCAAATCCCTTAAAATATACAGGAAAATACAATCAAACAGGTGAGCAAAATGAATAAAATATGTCAACACCTGCAAATGATTAAAGAAGCAATAAAGGCAACCCAAAATGATGGAACCTTGGAGACAGAAATACTCCAAAAGAGAACAAGAACAGAAGCACAGCCAACACAATAAAAGAATTGGAAGAGATGATCTCAGGCATACATGATATACTCAAAGAAATTAATACGTCAACCAAAGAAAATATCACCTAAAAAGTTACTGACTCAAAATATTCAGGTAGTCTGAGACACTGTGAAATTTTGTACTAAGGATAATAGGAATTGTTCAAAAGTGAAGAGAGTACCAGCTCCAAAGATGAGAACACATGTTCAACAAAATCATAGAAGGAAATTTATACAACATAAAGGAAGAATGCCTATGAACTTAGAGGAACCTTACAGAACACCAAATTGATTGGTGTTAACAAAAATAAATAATAATCACTCATTCACAAAATGAGAATGGCAGGAATTAACACTCATTTGTTGTTAATATCTCTCAATATCAGTGAACTCATCTTCCCCATTAAAAAGGCACAGCCTGATAGGCTGGATGTGGAATCAGGGCCAAACTTAAGAAAAATAGGAACAGGAGAAGAAGATTCCCAGATGAAAGGCCCAGAAAATATCTTCAACAACATCATAGAAGAAAACATCCCAAACCTCAAGAAAAAGATGCCTACATACACACAAGAAGCTTACAGTACAAATAAGAGTTTACTGTGTCAGAAAATAAATCCTCCAGCTACATAATAACCAAAACATTAAATCCCCAAAACAAAGAGAGAAAATTAAAAAGCCACAAGGAGAAAGAGGCAAGTAACATATTACATATAAAGACAGAACAATCAGAATTATACCAAACTTCTCAACAGAGAATTAAAAGCCAGAAGAGCCAGAGAGATGTCTTACAGACCCTAAGAGACTATAGCTGTCAGCCCAGACTACAATACTTAGCAAAATTTTCAATCAATTTTACTCAAGATGGAGTAAAAAGCTATTCTGTGACAAAACCAAACGCAAACTATATCTTTCTACTAACCCATCACTAATCAGGATGCTACAAGCAAAACTCCAAGACAAGGAGAGTAACTGAACTCAATGAAACACGAGAAACTAATAATCGCATAGTAAAACCAACCAAGAGAAACACATGCAAACCAAAATCAAAATACCAAGTAAAAGCAATCATTAATTATTAATATCTCTGAACAGGAACAGATTCACTTACCAAATAAAAAGACATAGTCTAAGAGAGTAGATGCATAAACAGAATCTATAATTCTGTTGCATATAGAAATGCAACTCAGCCACAAAGATAATCACTGCCACAGAATAAAGGACTGGACAAAAGGTCTGTAAAGCAAATGGACCCAAGAGTCAAGCTGCAGCAGCCAATCTAATATCTGGTAAAATAGACTTTCAATGAGAAATAATTAAAAGAGATGGGAAAGGACACTGCATATAAATCAAAGGAAAATCCAACAAGATGGTGCTTCAATTCTAAACATCAATGCTTGCGATACAAGTGCATCCTCCTTTACAAAAGAAACATTTACTAATTTTGTTAAAGCTTAAACCACACCTCCAATTCCACACATTAATAGTAGGGGACATCACCTACATATTATCACGTTAATGACCAACAGGCATGTCACCAAAAGAGAAACTAAACTGAAATGTAATGCAACTAGTAGATGACATGAATCAAATGGACCTAACAGATATCTGTGGTGGTTTGCCCTGAAGTTTCTGTATTTTGATGCTAATTCCACTGCCCCAAGGACAGCTGCCTAGTCACATACTCAGAACTCAGATGACTTCACCAGAACCACCTCCCCATTGAATTTGTAAAATACAGGTGAGGGGCAGGTACAGGATAGTAGGAGACCTGACACTGGAGGAGAAGCAAGGATGGGCAGGAGAGAAGCTTGAAGGAAGAGAAGGGGATTAACACAGAGAAGAGGAGAGAGAGGGGGGAGGAGCCATGGCAGGTGATGTTAAGATTCTGCTCTGTGTATTTACAGGTTGTTATCAATCTTCCTAAGGGATGGATGGTACCAGGCCTTGTATGTTTAAGTGGCAACTATACCTTACCAATTGGATCAAAGATTATTGTGTTGTGTGTTCTTTTATGTGAGGGTTTGAGTGTAGGAAAATGTGCGGCTGGGCTGTGTTTCCGCCAAGATATCTAGCAGATATCTTGGGGCACCGAGGTGCGGACCTAGCGGGGTAAAAGACAACTTTTACTTTTTTATTTTAATATTTTTACAACAACATATATCTATAGAAGCTGTCACTCAAATAAAAAAATATGTATCTTCTCAGCACCTCATGGAACCTTCTCCAAAATTGAACATGTACAGATACAGATCTACAACAGATACAAGAAAATACAAAAACAACAACAACAAAAGAACACCAAAATGCTTTTGTGTCTGATAAGGTCACCATGGACTAAAGTTGGACTATGTCAACAACAAAAACAATGGAAAGCCTACAATCTCATGGAAACTGAACAACTCTATGCTAAGTGACCACTGTTGAAAGAAGAAAAGTCTTTCTAGAATTCAATGAAAGTGAAGGCACAAATCATACAAACTTAGGGAACACAATAAAAGCAGTGCAAAAGGAAAGTTCATAACACTATGTCCCTTCAAAAGAAATGGAGAGATTTCATAATAGCAGCTAATCAGCACATATGCAATATTAAAAATAAAAACAGAAGCATACACGCTCAAGAGAAGATGGTATGAAAATTAAACATAGAAACATGGGAAACAATACAAAGAATGAACAAAACCAAGAGCTGCTTACTCAAAACCACTCTGACATGTCATTTGACACCCATCACAAAAGCAAAGATGAAAAACTCAAGTGAGAGTGAATGCTGGCAGGTTGTGGAGCAAAGGGAACACTAATCCATCACTGATGGACGTGAAACTTTGAACAACAACTTTGGAAATCAATTGGGTGGTTTCTCACAAAACTGAGAGAAAAAAACTGTTCTACCTCAAGGGCCAGCTATAACGCTCCTGGGTGTGTAGTCATAAAGATGTCACACTGTACCAAAGAACCACTTGTCAAACTATGTTCATAGTAGCTTTGTTCATACTAACCAGAATCTGGAAACAACCTGGATGTGCCTCTACTGAACAATGAATAAAGAAAGTGATGTATGGCTCCCAAACCCCGTGGGAGGACCGGACACTTCCAGTTTTTAGCGGGAGTCCGAATCTCGTGCTCCCTGCCTCCAGCTCACTGCTCCCAAACCCCGTGGGAGACAGAGCTCACCGCCCGGACAGGTGGGCACTCCTGAGACTGCAGAGCAGAAGAGACCACCAACACTGCCCACCCCTGCCCATATCCCTGGCCCAAGAGGAAACGGTCTCTGGGTTCCCGTAGATAAGGGCACAGGAGCAGCAGGTCCACTGCGTCTGAGACACCGCAGGAACCTGAAGGGACCAGCCAGATAAACGGTTCTCTGCACCCAAATCCTGGGAGAGGGAGAGCTAAACCGTCAGAGAGGCAGACACGACTGGTAAACCAGAAGAGACTGCACTCTGCCCACATCTCTGACTCCAGAGGAAAACACCAAACGCCATCTGGGACTCTGGTGCACGGGGGGCTCCCGGAAAGGGCAGCGCAGGTCCGCCTGGTTGCTGCCCCTGAGGAGAGATCATTAGCAACACCCCACGAGCAATCTTGAGCCTTGGGACCACAGGTAAGACCAACTTTTCTGCTCCAAGTGACCTGCCTGGTGAATCAGGGCACAGGCCCACAGGAACAGCTGAAGACCTGTAGATAGGAAAAACTACACGCCCGAAAGCAGAACACTCTGTTCCCATAACTGACTGAAAGAAAACAGGAAAACAGGTCTACAGCACTCCTGACACACAGGCTTATAGGACAGTCTAGCCACTGTCAGAAATAGCAGAACAAAGAAACACTAGAGATAATCTGATGGCGAGAGGCAAGCACAGGAACCCTAGCAACAGAAACCAAGACTACATGACATCATCGGATCCCAATTCTCCAACCAAAGCAAACACGGAATATCCAAACACACCAGAAAAGCAAGATCTAGTTTCAAAATCATATTTGATCGATGCTGGAGGACTTCAAGAAAGACATGAAGAACTCCCTTAGAGAAACGCAGGAAAACATAAATAAACAAGTAGAAGCCTACAGAGAGGAATCACAAAAATCCCTGAAAGGATTCCAGGAAAACACAAACACTTGAAGGAATTAAAAATGGAAATAGAATCAATCAAGAAAGAACACATGGAAACAACCCTGAATATAGAAAACCAAAAGAAGAGACAAGGAGCTGTAGATACGAGCTTCACCAAGAGAATACAAGAGATAGAAGAGAGAATCTCAGGAGCAGAAGATTCTATAGAAAACTATCGACTCAACTGTGAAAGATAATGTAAAGCAGAAAAAGCTACTGGTCCAAAACATACAGGAAATCCAGGACTCAATGAGAAGATCAAACCTAAGGATATAGGTATAGAAGAGAGTGAAGACTCCCAGCTCAAAGGACCAGTAAATATCTTCAACAAAATCATAGAAGAAAACTTCCCTAACCTAAAGGAAGAGATACCCATAAGCATACACGAAGCCTAGAGAACTCCAAATAGATTGGACCAGAAAAGAAACAGCTCCCGTCACATAATAGTCAAAAGACCAAACACACAAAATAAAGAATATTAAAAGCAGTAAGGGAAAAAGGTCAAGTAACATAAAGGCAGACCTATCAGAATCACACCAGAAACTGTGAAAGCCAAAAGATCCTGGACAGATGGCCTACAGACCTTAAGAGAACACAAATGCCAGCCCAGGTTACTTTATCCTGCAAAACTCTCAATTAACATAGATGGAGAAACCAAGATATTCCAGGACAAAACCAAATTTACACAATATCTTTCTACAAATCCAGCACTACAAAGGATAATAAATGGTAAAGCCCAACATAAGAAGGCAAGCTACACCCTAGAAAAAGCAAGAAACAAATCGTCTTGGAAACAAAACAAAAAGAAGAAAAGCACACAAACATAACCTCACATCCAAATATGAACATAACAGGAAGCAATAATCACTATTCCTGAATATCTCTCAACATCAATGGCCTCAACTCCCCAATAAAAATACACAGATTAACACACTGGATATGCAATGAGGACCCTGCATTCCCTACAGGAAACACACCTCAGAGACAAAGACAGACTCTACCTCAGAGTGAAAGGCTGGAAATCAACTTTCCAAGCAAATGGTCAGAAGAAGCAAGCTGGAGTAGCCATTCTAATATCAAATAAAATCAATTTCCAACTAAACGTCATCAAAAAAGATAAGGAAGGACACTTCATATTCATCAAAGGAAAAATCCACCAAGATGAACTCTCAATCCTAAATATCTATGCCCCAAATACAAGGGCACCTACATACGTAAAAGAAACCTTACTAAAGCTCAAAACACACATTGCACCTCACACAATAATAGTAGGAGATTTCCACACCCCACTCTCATCAATGGACAGATCATGGAAACACTAATTAAACAGAGACGTAGACAGACTAAGAGAAATCATGAACCAAATAGACTTAACAGATATTTATAGAACATTCTATCCTAAAGCAAAAGGATATACATTCTTCTCAGGTCCTCATGGTACTTTCTCCAAAATTGACCATATATTTGGTCAAAAAACAGGCCTCAACAGGTACAGAAAGATAGAAATAATCCCATGGGTGCTATCAGACCACCACGGCCTAAATCTGGTCTTCAATAACAATAATGGAAGAATGCCCACATATACGTGGAAGTTGAACAATGCTCTACTCAATGATAACCTAGTTAAGGAAGAAATAAAGAAAGAAAATAGAGACTTCTTAGATTTAATGAAATCGAAGGTACAACATACCCAAACTTATGGGACACAATGAAAGCTGTGCTAAGAGGAAAACCCATAGCTCTGAGTGCCTGCAGAAAGAAACAGGAAACAGCATATGTCACCAGCTTGACAGCACACCTAAAAGCTCTAGAACAAAAAGAAGCAAATACACCCAGGAGGAGTAGAAGGCAGGAAATAATCAAACTCAGAGCTGAAATCAGCCAAGTAGAAACAAATGGACCATAGAAAGAATCAACAGAACCAAAAGATGGTTCTTTGAGACAATCATTAAGATAGATAAACCCTTAGCCAGACCAACTAGAGGACACAGAGAGTGTTTCCAAATTAACAAAATCAGAAATGAAAAGGGAGACATAACTACAGATTCAGACGAAATTAAAAAAATCATCAGATCTTACTATAAAAGCCTACGTTCAACAAAACTTGAAAATCTGCAGGAAATGGACAATTTGCTAGACAGATACCAGGTACCGAAGTTAAATCAGGAACAGATAAACCAGTTAAACAACCCCATAACTCCTAAGGAAATAGTAGCAGTCATTAAAGGTCTCCCAACAAAAAAGAGCCCAGGTCCAGACGGGTTCAGTGCAGAATTCTATCAGACCTTCATAGAAGGCCTCATACCAATACTATCCAAACTATTCCACAAAATTAAAACAGATGGAGCACTACCAAATTCCTTCTATGAAGCCACAATTACTCTTATACCCAAACCACACACAGACCCAACACAGAAAGAGAACTTAGACCAATTTCCCTTATGAATATAGACGCAAAAATACTCAATAAAATTCTGGCAAACCAAATCCAAGAGCACATCAAAACAATCATCCACCATGATCAAGTAGGCTTCATCCCAGGCATGCAGGGATGGTTTAATATACGGAAAACCATCAACGTGATCCATCATATAAACAAACTGAAAGAACAGAACCACATGATCATTTCATTAGATGCTGAGAAAGCATTTGACAAAATTCAACACCCCTTCATGATAAAAGTCCTGGAAAGAATAGGTATTCAAGGCCCATACCTAAACATAGTAAAAGCCATATACAGCAAACCAATTGCTAACATTAAAATAAGTGGAGAGAAACTTGAAGCAATCCCACTAAAATCAGGGACTAGACAAGGCTGCCCACTCTCTCCCTACTTATTCAATACAGTTCTTGAAGTTCTAGCCAGAGCAATCAGACAACAAAAGGAGGTCAAGGGGATACAGATTGGAATAGAAGAAGTCAAAATATCACTATTTGCAGATGATATGATAGTACATTTAAGTGATCCCAAAAGTTCCACCAGAGAACTACTAAAGCTAATAAACAACTTCAGTAAAGTGGCTGGACATAAAATTAACTCAAATAAATCAGTAGCCTTCCTCTACACAAAAGAGAAACAAGCCGAGAAAGAAATTAGGGAAACGACACCCTTCATCATACACCCAAATAATATAAAGTACCTCGGTGTGACTTTAACCAAGCAAGTAAAAGATCTGTACAATAAGAACTTCAAGACTCTGAAGAAAGAAATTGAAGAAGACCTCAGAAGATGGAAAGATCTCCCATGCTCATGGATTGGCAGGATTAATATAGTAAAAATGGTCATCTTACCAAAAGCGATCTACAGATTCAATGCAATCCCCATCAAAATAACAATCCAATTCTTCAAAGAGTTAGACAGAACAATTTGCAAATTCATCTGGAATAACCAAAAACCCAGGATAGCTAAAGCTATCCTCAACAATAAAAGGACTTCAGGGGGAATCACTATCCCTGAACTCAAGCAGTATTACAGAGCAATACTGATAAAAACTGCATGGTATTGGTACACAGACAGACAGATAGACCAAAGGAATAGAATTGAAGACCCAGAAATGAACCCACACACCTATGGTCACTTGATTTTTGACAAAGGAGCCAAAACCATCCAATGGAAAAAAGATAGCATTTTCAGCAAATGGTGCTGGTTCAACTGGAGGTCAACATGTAGAAGAATGCAGATTGATCCATGCTTATCACCCTGTACAAAGTTTAAGTCCAAGTGGATCAAGGACCTCCACATCAAACCAGACACACTCAAACTAATAGAAGAAAAACTAGGGAAGCATCTGGAACACATGGGCACTGGAAAAAATTTCCTGAACAAAACACCAATGGCTTATGCTCTAAGATCAAGAATCGACAAATGGGATCTCATAAAACTGCAAAGCTTCTGTAAGGCAAAGGACACTGTGGTTCGACAAATCGGCAACCAACAGATTGGGAAAAGATCTTTACCAATCCTACAACAGATAGAGGCCTTATATCCAAAATAAACAAAGAACTCAAGAAGTTAGACCGAAGGGAGACAAATAACCCTATTAAAAAATGGGGTTCAGAGCTAAACAAAGAATTTACAGCTGAGGAATGCCGAATGGCTGAGAAACACCTAAAGAAATGCTCAACATCTTTAGTCATAAGGGAAATGCAAATCAAAACAACCCTGAGATTTCACCTCACACCAGTGAGAATGGCTAAGATCAAAAAGTCAGGTGACAGCAGATGCTGGCGAGGATGCAGAGAAAGAGGAACACTCCTCCATTGTTGGTGGGATTGCCGACTGGTACAACCAATCTGGAAATCAGTCTGGAGGATCCTCAGAAAATTGGACATTGAACTGCCTGAGGATCCAGCTATACCTCTCTTGGGCATATACCCAAAAGATGCCCCAACATATAAAAAAGACACGTGCTCCACTACGTTCATAGCAGCCTTATTTATAATAGCCAGAAGCTGGAAAGAACCCAGATGCCCTTCAACAGAGGAATGGATACAGAAAATGTGGTACATCTACACAATGGAATATTACTCAGCTATCAAAAACAATGCCTTTGTGAAATTCATAGGGAAATGGTTGGAACTGGAAAATATCATCCTGAGTGAGCTAACCCATCACAGAAAAACACATATGGTATGCACTCATTGATAAGTGGATATTAGCCCAAATGCTTGAATTACCCTAGATGCATAGAACACATGAAACTCAAGATGGATGATCAAAATGTGAATACTTCACTCCTTCTTTGAAAGGGGAACAAGAATGCCCATGGCAGGGAATAGAGAGGCAAAGATTAAAACAGAGACTGAAGTAACACCCATTCAGAGCCTGCCCCACATGTGGCCCATACATATACAGCCACCCAATTAGACAATATGGATGAAGCAAAGAAGTGTAGGCAGACTGGAGCCGGATGTAGATCTCTCCTGAGAGACACAGTCAGAATACAACAAATACAGAGGTGAATGCCAGCAGCAAACCACTGAACTGAGAACAGGACCCCCGTTGAAGGAATCAGAGAAAGGACTGAAAGAGATTGAAGGGGATGAGATGCCATATGAACAACAATGCCAAGCAACCAGAGCTTCCAGGGACTAAGCCACTACCTAAAGACTATACATGGACTGACCCTGGACTCCGACCTCATAGGTAGCAATGAATGGCCTAGTAAGAGCACCATGGAAGGGGAAGCCCTGGGTCCTGCGAAGACTGAACCCCCAGTGAACGTGATTGTTAGGGGGAGGGCAGCAATAGGGGAGGAATGGGAGGGGAACACCCATAAAGAAGGGGAGTGGGAGGGGCTACGGAGATTTTGGCCTGGAAACTGGGAAAGGAATAACACTTGAAATGTAAATAAGAAATACATAAGTTAATAAAAAAAAGAAAGTGATGTATACTTTCAAAATGGCATATTATCCCACTATTACAAACAAAGGCAGAATGAATTTTGCAGGTAAATCAATGGAACTTGAGAATATCCTCCGGAGTTCAAACAGGACATGTGTGTTATGTACTCACTTATAGATGGTTATTGGCCAAAAATACAGACACCATGCTATTATCCACAGACTCAGAAAAGCTACACAAGAAGGAATGCACAAGTGAGGATGCCTGAATCTCACTTAAAGGAGTGCATAAAGCAGTCCTAAGAGGAAGACGGAGGGAGTGAACTGAATAGAGAAGAGATACGGAGGGCTATGGGATGGGTTTGGAATCAGGTGTGGGTAAGGAAGAGGAGAGATGGATGGATGGTCCTGAAAGTGAATGGAAATCTGCAACTGACAAGGGTGAAGTTTTTTTTTTTAATGAAAAAAGACAATGTGGGATACTATTCACCTACTAAAGACAAAGACATAATGACCTTTGCAGGTGAATGAATAGAACTTGAGAATATCTTCCTGAGTGACATAACCCAGACCCAAAAGACATGGATGGCGTATACTCACTTCTAAGTGGATATTAGCAATAAAGTACAGGATATCAATACTATACTCAGGACCAAAAGAAGATGAAGAAGAAAGGACCAAGAGAGGATTTTGAATCTAACTTAGAACATACCGGAAAATACTCAGAGGAGGCAGAGGAAGGAAGGAACTAGGTGGGAGTGGGTAAATTTGAGACAACTGAGTGTTTCAGGATCGGGTCTGGGGAGATACAGGGGAGATGGCTTGACAGCCATGAAAATGAATGGATAGCTGCAGCTGGCAAGGGTGGAGATGTCAAAAAAATTCACTTGGTCATCACATTAGATGCTGATAAAGCCGTTGATAAAATCAAGCACTCCTTCATGTTAAAAGTCTTAGAGACCTCAGTGATCAAATTTGCATACCTGAACCAGCCAATAAACACTAACAACTTATATGCAGAGAAACTTAAAACCAGAGAGTAAGCAAAGCTGCCCACATACAAAAGAGACCTCACAAAATCTACCAAAGAACTCCTACACCAAAGGTGATAAACCCTTACAGAAAAGTGTCTGAATGCAAGATTAACTCAAATAACCAGCAGCCCTTCCTCATGCAACAGTTAAAAGGGATAAGAAAAATTTAGTCAAGCAAAACCCTTTACAGTAACCACAGATAACATTAAATAGCCCAGTACAACTCTAATCAAGCTACTTAAAGACCTGCCTGTCAAAAACTTTATGTCTCTGAAAAAGGAATTAACAGGACATCTGAAGATGGAAAGGTCTCCTATACTACAGATGGATAGGATTAACAAGGTGAAAATGGCCATCTTACAAAAAGCATCTTCACAGTCAATGCATTTCTCTTCAA
>NC_141549.1:26650000-26780000 GCF_021556685.1 Rattus norvegicus
CATGCACCCGTCATCAATCTTAAAAAGTGTTGCAAAGAGCCCGGGGGCCTAGCTTGGTGGTATAGCATTTGCCTGGCGTGCATAAGACCTTGAGTTCCAGCACCACCTCACAAAACAAAACAAACAAATCATTTCAAAGAGCCAGACCCGCTAGTTGAGGGAAGGAGGATTCATTGTGTGAAGAGTGTGGAAATGAGCCTAGGGAGTGTGAGAGAGCCATTCATGGCAAGTTAAAGGTGGAGTGTGTCTCCAGAATGGGCTGGTAGAGGAAGGATGGGAGCCAGCTGCAGTATTCGGAGCCAAGTGTCTAACAGTATTTTAAAGAAGGCGGCTGCCAGGGTTGACCTGCCCCTCCTCCTCCTCAGCTCTCAGCAGCCACTCATTCTCCTGTTATTTCTTGAAATAACATAAGTACAACAGACTCCCTGTCTGTTAGAGCAGGGAGCAGTTCTGCATTCAAGCAAACTGCCTTTTATTTCAAGTGCCCTCGGTGCTAATGGGGACACGGGGTCTCAACACATGTGCACACGCCCCGTGCATGTGGCTGCTGGAGGAGGAATTATCCCCATGAATGTGGATGAATGGGCAGAGACAATGAACTACAGTGAATGAGCGGTTGTAAGGGGGTCTTTCATGAGGCCCGAATTACAAGTGAACTCCTAAGGAAGGGACCAGCAGGGACACTAACCACATCCAGAGAATCGGGGAGGACTTTTCTGCCTGACAGAACCAGGCTGCCAGGGGAACTAAAGCCCCTTCTGCCCCCCCCCCCCCCAATTAGCAAGATGACTGGGCAGATGGAAGCAGGAAGAAGCACATGCCCTTATTATGGAACTGTCTGAGATCAGAGCTAGTTCTTCCAATGAAAGAACAGAAAACAGAAGGAAGGTGTGACCATGTCTTCTTTGCTGAAACCTGGGATTAGTTGAGGGGGACAATACCTAAGAGAGGAATGTTATAAGAGCTCTATCATCTCTAGTCTTAGTGATACTTCTACTTTTTAGTAATATCTCAGTTGGTAAAAGAACATTCAGTTTCTGAGGTCAGTAGCTAAGTGTCTGATTTTTTTCTTTCTTTTTTACTATTATTTTCTTAACAGCAACTCACTAACATTGCCTCAAACAACCTCCTGGATCCTTTCTAATACCTCTCTTGCCTTCTTTCTCTCCACATCCTCACTGCCACCTCTGCATAGACAGTTTAGCTGGGTATATAAGGATGAATGAATTAGGGTTAATCTAAAGGGATCCCAAAGGTTTCTGAAAGGTGACATGTGGATAAAAAAAACCAAGTGATTTTAGAAATAACTGTTTGAATGAGAAAGATCAGACAAAGCAGAGAGGTAAATATAGGAAGGTTTCCTGGTTTGGAATGGTAAGGGTAGAGGAGGGGTGTTTGACATAGGCCAGGAAGACTAGGCTTTCAGTGTGATAGAGGTGTTGGCCTTGGTGCCATGTTGTGGAAGAGATGCTAGGTGAGCCGTCAGCTTTGGCAAGACCATGAGGGTGGTATGTGCTGAATATTATCAGGAGGGAATAGGGAGGAATTGGTGGTAGATGAAGAACTGAACAGAACTGGAAAGAATCAGAGGCTAAGATGATACTCTGTGACACAATACCTGACAGACCAATTTTAAAGGAAGTTATTTTGGCTCCTGGCTTCAGAGGAAACAGTCCATCATGGCCAGGAGGGCATGACAGCGAGAGCTGTTCTACACACAGTGCTAGCAGCTTGAGGTATCAGCCCTTTATATTGATGGATTAGATATTATTCTAGAGCTGGAGGCTGGTACAACCCATGGACAATATAATACCTGACAGATACAATAGATCTTTAGGAAGGAAACAAAGACTTATTTGGGCTCACACTTCAAGGATACAATCTGACATGATGTAGAGGCTTGAGGCCGCTGGGAGCCTATGTCCTCCATTGGAAGCAGAAAGCAATGGAAGCTGGTACTCAGTTAGCTCTCACCCTTTTATTGCAGACCTGCCCAGGAATCGTACCACCTACATTTATGATAAATCTTTGCTTCTTAGTTTAAAATGTCTCTCCACAGATGCCCAGAGCTTTGTCTCCTGGGTACTTCTAGATCTTGTTAATTAATTAAACATCAGGATCCCCAGAGGTCCATTTGTAGTGGCTAACGTCATCAGATCCCAAAGTTTCCATAGCCTTCAAAAGCAGCATCATTAGTTAGGGAATCGAATGTTTAAACTCCTCATCATGAAGTAGCATGGATTTCAGATCCAAAGCGTAACTTAACAAGTGCTAATCTCTGAAAGGGAAATTGAGGCAGTGATTTCAGAGAAGTCACCAGGGTTTCCAGCTGAGAGGGATCCATCGGTATTTTAAAAACATAACTTCTAGCTACAGCACAGTGGAAGGGTTTGTCCATTCACTCAGTGAACATCTGTTAAGCTCCAACTGTGTGCCAGGCACAATGCTCAATGGTACAGTGGTGAGTGTGGCAGTTGTCAGTTCTTACAGTTGGCTAGCCTTTCTCTTTCAGTGTCTTCTACCAGCTCTCCTTCAGTACCAGAATTTCCAGATTGCATCAAGCCAGAGTTGGCAGTAGGCATGGACAGCGCCCTGGGAGGATGCCAGGATGCCAGGATGCTGACAAGCTCTGTTTCAGGCTCTGGCTCTGTGGTGGTAGCAAAAGAAGAGGGCACATTGAGGACAGACTATGCCATGGGGTGACTTTAGATTCACAGGGAAAGGTTCAGTTCTTAGACCACATGTTTCATGGTTTGTCTCACATCCAGTGTCAGAGACATATTTCTAATAATTAAGCCAGTACACCTTTTAATGAGTCAAATGAAACAAATCTAACCTAAGATTGCACTATTTATTTATTTGTTTTGCTTTCCCACTGTGAATTTATCAGCTTTAATTTTGTTGCTTTGTATAAAAGGCCCTACCAAGCTTTGATCTCCAGCCTGCAGTATGTGTTTGTATGTGGGGTGTGTGTGTGTGTGTGTGTGTGTGTGTGTGTGTGTGTGTGTGTGTGATTGATTGATTGATTCATGTCCCTGGTTTTAAAAAGACATTGATAGTACCAGAAGTACCAGATGTGGAGACAGCACTTGGAGGCAGAGGCAGGTGAATTTCTATGAGTTTGAGATTAGACTGTTATATATAGTGAACTCTGTGTCCGTTGGGGCCAAAGAGAGAGACACCACTAAAACAAGCAAGCAGGCAAAACAAAACAAAATGTTGATTATCATTTCTTTTTAAACTTTCTTTACAATTTTTTAAAATTAGACCCTGCTGTGACAATATGACCTAATTCCCAGTACTCAGAAGGCAGAGTCAGACCTATGAGAGCAAGACCAGGGTGGCCTATATAGTGGGTTCCAGGCCAGTCAGAGCTACTAATGAGATCCTAACTCTTAAAAACTTTTAAAATTAATTATGTTTTAGTTAGTATACAAGATAATGGTTTGGTGTTTTTTTGCTATGGTATACACAGAGCACCTGTTCATATCCTCCTTCTTCCCTTCTGTCTCTCCCTTTTCCCTCCCTTTCTCTCCAAATAATTCCCTTCTACTTTAATGCTATATATCTTTATATACTATATATGCCATGCCATATATGTTCTAGACTCCACATGGAAGAGAAAACATGTTTGTTTTTCACTTCATATAATAGTTTCCACTTTCCTGCAGATATCATTTATTGTTTTTACAGCTGAGTAGGAATGCCATTGTGTGTATATATTTTTTTATCTACCTCGTAGTCTGGCTTGATGGCTATTGGGAATACTACGGCAAGAAGTGTGAATGTGCAGGTCTCTCTGTGGGATGCTGACTTAGAGTCATTCAGGGTAGTACACTTGATGTGCTGTGTTTTTATTAATTAGTTTATTTATTTTAAATTTTTGAGACAGGGTCTTACTGTACTTCAGATTGGTTTTGAACTGGTAATGCTCCTGCCTCAGCCTTCTGAGTACTACAGGCATGTACCAGCACTCCTCATCATCTATTTCTTGATAACTGGAAAGCCTCATATATTTCTTGTCTTGTTTTTTGGAGAGTGGCGGAGTGGGTAGGTGGCCATTGGCTATATAGACTTCTGTTACCATTAAGAGGAATATATTTAGTCCCTGAAAGCTGCCTTCCGTTCTACAGTCCCCAGGATTGCTTCCACCCATCCTACAAAGGCCTCAAAACCACACCTCCTTGCTTCTAAGCCCTGACTCCTTTTTCTGGTCACAG
Organism: Rattus norvegicus; assembly: GCF_021556685.1. Lineage (NCBI taxonomy): Eukaryota > Metazoa > Chordata > Mammalia > Rodentia > Muridae > Rattus > Rattus norvegicus. The sequence goes on from NC_141549.1 coordinate 26,654,221, forward strand.
CTCACCCAGCTTGTGGCATACACACAAAAGAAATCTCAGTCTCTAGCAGCAGTGGTACTACAATGTAGCCCCCACATTCAGTTTGCACCTCCATTTTGCCTGTGCTCTATCCCTCTTACTTGTGTAGCTTCCCTCATCTGGGACACTTATCTTCATCACAATCAACTCCCACTTCTGGGTCCCTGGCCAGCCCCTCGTGCTCCTGCTATTCATTTGGATCCAACCAGCTCTTTCCAGCTTCTTCTGCCTTGTCTCTTGCTCCTCTCCAACCCTCCCTTTCTCCAGACTTCCTTTCACTCCCTTCCCTCCGCCATCTTCTTAGACTTCTCCCACCTACTCAGGTTCTCTTCCTTCCCTCTGCTTTACCCTTTGGTGTCGGCATGGAGGCCTCTGTGAGGAGGCAGAAGGGTGGGGTTGGTGCTGCCCCTTCTCGTACTACTCGCTCTCCTGCCCCCAGTTTAATGGATCACCCATCTTCTCCATACAATATTCTTTTATGCCTACAAACAAGCTCGAGATCAGTATCTTGAGAGGCAGCTCTCCTGAAACACAGATAAGCTACTGGACCTCCCCATTTGTTTAATCGTCTTACCCCAGCAAGCTGCTCGATGAGGGCCAAGGGTCAGGTCAGATCTTTGTTGACTAATTTTGTTTTCTACAAATCCCAGCTTCTGCTTGTTAACACAAGCAGAAGCTTGTTAACACTTGTAAGTCTGTCAGTTCTAGGGACTGAGGTCTTATACACCAGGAATTCCAAAACCTCAGGCAAATTAGGACAGCACGGTGCTCCGTACGTCTTAGATCCTTCTCCTGAAACACAGCTTGGCACTCACACAGAGCCATGATCTCACGCCCACATCTACACCCAGGAAGGTTATGTCAGTCAGTGGTGTAATCTGAAATCCACACCAGGGAGGTTTAACACAAGTATGTAGATCCCAGCACAGCCGCAGCCTGACCAGAGGTGCTCCAGAGGTCCAGTGTCCGTACTGCCTCAGTGTGACAGGTAGTCTTCATTGCCAGCTTCATAAGATTTAGAGTCACCCAGGAGATGTGTTTGTGAGAACACATCTCCTGTGTTTGTGAGAACATTTCCAGAAGAAAGAAGACCTATCATGGATGTAACTAGCACCACCCTCAAGGCTGTGGAGGAGGGGAGGTGATGAGAAGGCAGAAAAAAACTGGCATTTCCCTTTCTGTTTCTTGTCATAAATGCCTTCCCTGTCAGGATCTGAGCCCACTAAAGCCGAGAGGCAAAGTAAATTTGTCTTCCTTCTAAGGAGCTTTGTCAACTGTCTGTAATAGCAACGTGCAAGTAACTAATGAACCTACCTACTGTGTGCTGAGGTTTGTCACAACTGTGCTAGGACCACTTAATACCTTCCAAGGACTCCCCTAGGCTGGGGACTAAGGATGAAAACATTTGATGTTTTGTTTTGTGACGGGGTCTCTCTACATAGCCATGGATGTCCTGGAACTCAGCATATAGATTAGGCTGACTTCTAATTTACAGAGATCTGCCTGCCTCTGCCTTTTAAGTGCTAGGATCAAAGGTGCATTTGCCCCACCCCGTTTTAAAAATGAAAACATTGTAACCCAGGCATGGTGACCCATGTCTTTCATTCCAGCACTTGGAAGGCAGAGGCAGGTGGATGTCTGTGAGTTCCAGGCCAGCTGACTCTACAAAGTGCTTTTCAGGACAGCCAGGGCTGTTGTACAGTGAAACCCTGGCTCATGAGGTCCATGTGACATATAGATAAAATTCTATTTCTAATAATCATAGTTTAGGATAATGACGATCCTATGCTAACTCCTGGGCCAGGAACTATGCTAGAAGTTGGGAATATGGTATTGGATAAAACCATCTTATAGAAGACACTTGGCTGTGATGGATGGATGGATGGATGGATGGATGGATGGATGGATGGATGCTCTTCTAAGAAAGAATGGAGAGGGCTGAACATGCTGCTGCCCGCTTTATCATCCTAGCATCCAGGAGGTGAGGCCAGAAACGATTAGGAGTTCAAGGCTAGTTAGGGCCATACACGAAGGTCTAATCTCAAATTGAAGAAGAGGTAAAAGGAGCAGAGAGAGGGTGGGTGCCTTTCAAACACAGCTTCCCTGTGCTGTCTAAACAACCCCAGGGTTTAGGCATGGGAGCACAGCAGAGAAGCCTGGGTGGGTCAGAGAAAGGAAGGAAAGGTTTACAGAAAATCCACAGGGAGTGGAGTGGGAAGAGAGAGAGGAGCTGGTGATGCCATCCGACGCGGGGTTGAAACTGCGGATTGCAGTGCCATAGGAGGACAGACAACTCAATGTGGGGATGGTGGTCACAAAAATTGATCAACACTAAAGGCTTTCTGAACACACAGTCAGAAATGACTGTGCCATCCAGATAATGCCAGTGAGTGACTCCTTATTCTATGGATGGAAGGAAGCAGGCAGAATCAGTTTAGCTTGGATAGTGGGAGATGAGCTGGGACGAAAGGATGGTCTTGTACGGGAGTTTAAAGCCAAACAACCCTATCATTTTCTCATGTAACTTTGTCCATCTGCAAGAGAGGACTCTGTGCTGCTCACTGCTATAGTCACAGGACCCCGGTGGTGACTAGACACTAAGTGTGCAATACATACTTGGGTTGTTATGACAGTGCAGTGTTTCTGGCAGCTAATTCCCCTCTGAGTGCATCTGTCTTCCTGTACAAGCTACAATGATACACATTCTGGAAGGTGGAACTCGGCAGTGCCTTCCCTACCAGGCCCATCGTGCCAGGTCCAACCCTGTTCTTACCTTGGCTGCCCCATGAGGAGGAAGAGTGCCCTGTGGCCTGTGAACCACAAATCCTGGCTTCTAGAGTCAGCTTTTTAAGCCATGACCTCAAGAAACCCTGTGTCTAATGCTGTGAGTAATGCCTGCCCAGGGTCGTAGTAGGAACAGATGAGGTAAAGACCAGGCAGGAGAACGCAGGAGCGGCTAATGAGTTAGCTGTGGCACCTAACTTCCTGCTTACCTCCCAAGGTCTGGTACTGGATACATTGTTAACTATCTGGGGCTGAGGATGCAGCTCAGCAGATAAGAGTGCCTGCCTAGAATGCATGAAGCCCTTTATTTGCTCTCCAGTATTGTATAATCCAGGCACAGTGACATACTTCTCTAACCCTGGCACCCAGGAGGTAGATACAAGAGTATCCGAAGTTCAAGGGCATTCTCAGCTATAGAGAAAGTCAGGGCAAGCCTGTGGTGTATAATTCCTGTCTATTAAAAAAAAATGGTGATGCCAAACTTCCCCTGCCATCTGCACCCATGAATGGCCCCTCCGGGAAGATGTATGGCTGACCCATGACATACTCGGTAAGGTGGTCTATGTATCCCAGCTTTTGTCTGTTGTCTTGATGGAGTTAAATATTCAGATGAAATGTAAAAGAAATGTCCAACTCAAATTCACACACACTTCCCTAATTTTCTGAGGAAAATAAAACAAGATGCTTATTCCCAAGGAGCTGGTCAGGCTGTGACCAAGAAAGCGAGAGAAGTGCAAAGAAAATCCGTGGACGATGTGTGTGCAGTGCCAGTGAGAGGCTCAGCTCTGAGCAGTCTTCCAGTGGCCTCCGTACATCGGTCCACCCTTAGCAGCCCCCAGCCAAGGGGGGGCGGGAAGCTGGGATTTGATTTCACACAGATCTGGCATTGATTGCTTTTCTTCAGAAACAGCCAAGCAAGGCGGTGGTGAGGGAAAGGCACTTCTCCACATTCCCTGCACCCGCCTACCTGGGCAGCCTCCTTGGGTCAGGGAAGGTCATTCCCGCAGACAGCCAAGCATGTGGAAAGTTACTGAGGAGCTCTGGTGGCATGCCAGGATAGCATCACTGGGGCCAGAAGTGCAAAGAGGTCCTGGAATAGAGCCTCACGCCCCCAACCTCCACAAGCTTCACAGGTGCTAAGGGGACAGATGAAAAAGCTGGGGTGGGGCCTGGATGGCAACCTGCTGATGCCCAGGACTTCTGAAGGGTCTGTGGTTTCCATTGTCCCACTGGATACTGTGGAGTGCTGGCTCTAGGGCTCCATACTCAGAGAGGCTCTCGTTCTGACAGGGGTAAGTCCTGGAAGAAGGGTAAGCAGAGAAGTCAGGACATAGGTGCCACGGAAATCACATTCCCTGGCCAAACTCATCAAATGCTACTGAAAGAGGTCTTTAACTCAAGACAGATAGAGACCTCAAGAATGGCCCTTGCTGTGGAGTGTGCAAAATAATACACTCGGGTGCACCCACTACTTAAAGGGACCTGCCTCATGGAACCAAACTCTTTAACAAGGACCAGAGCTGAGGGGCTGAGCTGAGTTCTTGACCAGGGCTTTGCACTGCTTGCTATAGTTTGTAGTCCACCATTTTGTAGTCTCTCTTGTGTTCTAGGACACCCACCCACTCCCACCCAGTACAATGCAACACAAACATACAGGACAAACATGCCACAAGAACCCCTTACCCCTCACCACATATCCACAACAGTCGTGCACATTCCAACACACACATACACACACATACAAATCGAAGTGGGTAAGAAGGTGCTAGCACAGGGTAGGAATGGAGGAGCAGCAAAGCAAGGAGAGGCCAAAGGCAGCTCTCCTGTGCTGTTTACTTCACCTCCCCACCCTTCTCCTACTCCTGCCTACCAGCTGGAGTTTTCCTTTCTCCCTGCTTATGGCAGAGCCCTCCTTAGGGTCTTGGGACCTGCAAAAAGATTTCTACTTTTTCCCTGTTTTATCTCTTGTTACGAGTTACAAATTTTGGCCAGGGTTGATGACTAGTGGTGACACTGGAAGTCTCAGGTGGCTGGGGTGCAGGCCCCTGGGTAGGATGAGACCTGTGACCTCATCCTGAATCTGATCTGAATTTTTCTTTATGGTACCTTTCAACCTGGACTGCTATCCCCACCCTCCTTTTTTTCCACAGGATAAGACAGACACAAGCAGGAAGCAGGCTTAGGGTGCTATGCTTCTGCTTCACTAGTGGCCTCAGACCCGTCACAGACCTTGCTGGGTCTCCTTACTGTAGAGTACTGAAGCATTTCTGTGTTTAAAAGTATTTTTTCCAGAGCTGAGGATGTAGCCCAGATTATGGTAGGGCGCTTCCCTAGAATGCTGGAAGCCCTGGGTTCAGCTCCTAGTACCACGTAAAGGAAGTGTGATGGTCAGTCCCTATGATCCCAGCGTATGGGATTTGGAAGCAGGAGAATCAGACATTTAAGGCCATCCTCAGCTGTGTAGTGGGTTTAAGGGTAGAGATTTGAAGCTATTCTGAGCTACATAGGACCCTGGTTTGTTTGTTTGTTTGTTTGTTTGGGGCAGGGGCTGAGATGTGGGAGCACCATCTGACTTTTGTAGCCGGACATGGACTACCTAAGTATCTAATTTCCTGCCTCTGCCCCTGCCGCAGCCCCTGCCCCTGCCCCTGCCCCTGCCCCTGCCCCTGCCCCTGCCCCTGCCTCTGCCTCTGCCTCTCCAGGGTTGGAATTAACCACCAGACCCAACAGGACCCTATCTTAGAAAAACAAGCCTAAAAAGCAAACAGACAAAAATACTTCTCCATCTGTCATTTCATCTGCAGCCCGGGGTCAAGTTCTTTCTATGTTTCCAACCCCTGGGGTCTAACCCTGTCTGCCAGATGGGCTTAAGGCTCAGATTGCGGGAGGGGTTGCCCCCATGTGGCACAGGAGGGATCACAACAGCCTCTGTTCAAAGGATGCCATTGATGATGGGCTCTTTGCCTCTGGATGGGTAAGTCAGTGGAAAGGATTTCCATACGGACCTAGGAACAGTGGCTGGAAAAATCAGAATTTCGGAGAAGGTCACAGAAGTACTCGCCAGAGTCTTAGTCCTTCAGTAATTCAGGGGGCTTGAGAGATGTCCAGCCCAGGTGGAGACTCGGGATATCTCATTGGCCAAATGCTGACCACATGCCAACTCTGGTATTCAGAGCCAAGAGTGTCATGGTGCAAACAGTATGGTAACATATCCTGTCCCCTAATCCATGTCTGTTTTATCATTGGTTTCTCAGATCCTTCCCAACCCGAGCTTGGCCTCAGAGCCATTATATCTGTCCACATGAGATGGCAAAACATCTACCCATCTAGATACCGTTCGACCCTCCTTCGTGTCCTCACAAATCCTACTGTCTAAGATCAGAATCTGTTCTTTGATCCATCTGTGCGTCTGTCTGTCTGTGCCAGTACTGCCTAGACTGCCATGTATGTGAAAGAATGCTTTGGGCTTGCTTTTGTAGGCGGGGCTACACTGAAGGCAGCAGGGTACATTTGCTTGAGCTTTTCATATAACTGGGGCTTTATGTTTGAAATGGGGAAAGCTGGGGTTGGTTGCCAATCATATTCCTGAGGAGAAATGTCAATCAGCCGCTGTTGAGACACGCTGCGCACCGATCTGGAGGAAGGCTCAGCTGGCAGCAGACCGCGGACCTGCACACAAAAGCCTGCCAGGCAGAGTGGCTTTTGATTCCTCCAGAGCAGTGGGAAGCAGAATTGCTTTTGTGCAATGGATGGAATGACTCAGCCTGCCTGTGATTACCCTTTCCCTTTCTGCCTTGCCTCTGAATCCAAGTTCACTTAATTGAGAGCTGTGTGGGCCCTCGCTCTCAAACCACCAGCAGCCCGCTCCCCATTAGCACGTCGGCACCCTCAGTCTTGCCTCTCACCTCCCACACTCCCACCCCTTCCTCCTCCGTTATTGCCTCTTTTCTCATTCATCTATTCACTCAGAAAGTATGTATTGGGCTCTGCACATGGAGACCTCCAGGCATCTGAAGCTTGCAAACTGGGTTCGCCTCCTCTTTAGCCTTGCTCCCCACTTGACCCCTACCCCTGCAGCAAATGGCGGGGAGGAGGTCAAGGACAAGAGCTAAAACCCTGGGAGGAGTCCTGGATAGGAAAAGCTGAATCAGGAAGAGCAGTGTAGGTCCTGTGGTGGGTGGTGTTGTCAAAGGATACTCAATGAGCCTAAGGAACATGCCCCTTAGCCCTTGAGAGATCCCTTCTGGAGAGCTGCCTGGAGGCCCATCTGGTACAGTGGACATTCCTTGGAGTTTGAGATTCAGCTGCCTTGCTACTGAAGGCAGAGGCGATTCTGCCTAGAAGATGCCATGAACTCATCCTTATAGCAAGGGAGAAAGTATAGGGAGTACCTGAAGGGTCGGTCTCTCTCTCTCTCTCTCTCTCTCTCTCTCTCTCTCTCTCTGTGTGTGTGTGTGTGTGTGTGTGTGTGTGTGTGTGTGTGTGTGTGTGTGTGTACTGGTGTATGTGTGTGGGTATTATGCTTCTAGAGGCTAAAGGTTGATGATACTGGGTGTCTTTCTCCATTGATGTCTACTTTATTTATTGACGAAGGGTCATGATAAACCTGGAGCTAGCAAGCCAAGTCATGCTGCTGATTCCTAACTCCATGCAGGGTTTACAAGTAACTGCTGGCTTTTATGTGACTTCTTGAGATCCAGACTCTGGTCCTCAACACTTGCATAGTAAATACCGTATCCACTGAGCTATTTCTCCAGTGCCAGGACTCACTATTCCAACTTGAAGACATATGAACATGGAGTTCTTACATCTTTCCCCACACCCTCCTAGCCAACTGACCGGTTGGCAGTCACTGTATTAGTTTCCTTTCCCACTGTGGTCGCAAAGTACCTTGACAAAAGAAACCTCAGGAAGGAAGGAAGGGCTTATTTTGGCTCCCCATTGGAGGATTCATTGAGGCATCATGAAGCAATCCACATTCTTTCTAGTTACTTATGGGTTAGGGGACCAACTGGGTTGCGTATCCCAATGGTGAAGAGTGAAAGGTGCCACTATCTGCTCTCCCTGGCTGTGTGAAGGGGCAAGTGTGGAGAATGCGTGTGAAAGAGAAACCATGGCATCAGAAACATGAGACAGCTGTCACATTTCATGTGCAAGACCGGAAGAAGAGGACAATACTAAAGCCTCACTCATGTTCTCCCTCTCATGTAGTCAGGGACTCGAGCCCATGGCATTGCAACACCCACATAAGCCAGACTAGAACCCTCTCGGACACATGACCCCAGGTCTTTTTCCTGAAGCCTATCAAGTTCACAGTGTTAGCCATTAGTCTGTCAGTGTTTTTTCTGCCTTAATTTTGGTCAACATATATCTATGTCATGTTCTTCAGTGCGGGTGATGGCTGGAGTTGTTCTCAGCTGTGGCTATCTGACGCTCAAGGAAACAGTGATTCTTATTGATAACGACTCTTATACCAGATGGGAGTGGGCCCATCTATCTATGTTCCTTCGTTGAGATCAGGTATGTAGCGATGTGGGGACTGATGAATAGAGCTGAATGATTCTTCCTGTGTGCCTATGGCCCTGCCAGCTAGGAACAACGGTGGGCAAAGTCCAGAAAGTGAAATGAGGGGCCTAGAAGCGAAATGAGGCAGAACCCAAATCGTCTCGGGTTCCCTAACTTTCTGCCTAGCATCTATCCATTGTGGGGCTCCTCACAGAGAATAGCCATCCTTTACACTGGACCCTGAAGCAAAGGAACCTACAGGGCAAGAAACAGTGGCCTGTTCTGCCGGTGTCTGAGAGATGGGACAGACAACTGCAGACTGAACATTTGCCTCCTACACGAGTCATGTAAAAGCATTCCTATACTAGGGCCAGAGGGGCCCTGCCTCTAAGTAGGTTGGCAAACTCAAGCATCTTGGCCTTTCAGCTAAATCTGTGTTGCTGTTTAAACTCCTACTAGCGTCTATCTATGTACCTGGCATCTTTCTCAGATCCTGGAAATAGATCCTCTGGCTTACATTTCTTTGTCTTGGCCAAAGGCTTTGAACAGAACCACTTTGGGGTGGTAGAGGGTAAATTCATTTCTCTCTGGGGTTTATTCAGACATCGGCTTAGAAGAGGAAGGTGAGAATTGAGCCAAACCAGGCAGGGCGTTCAGCTTCTCTTATAGAGGAAATGGCTGAACAGATTCTAGTTCTGCAGGAGGACTTTGCTTTCCATCGCATTTGCCTATGGTCTGTCTCAAGGAACTGTGTTTACAATGAGTTCAGTAGAAAGAGCTTAATACAGGAAAAATAAGGAGGTGGTTTCAATAGCCAAGATTGGAAGCTTCTCTTAGAGGGATGAGAGGGATGGTACAGAGCTCCTACCCTACCCAGAAGCTGCCAGCCATATCTGGAGACAGGACTCACAGAAACAATCACACAGATACCTCTTCCTACAGACACACATAGACTCTCGTAATAAAACACACGCACTCAAGCCCATGCAATCACGTTCTCACTCTCCAACTCATACATTCTTACACATACACACTTGCCTCCACACTTATACAAACAGGCTTGCACTAACATGTTTTCACGTGCACTCATGCACACGGTCAGTTGCTCACAACCACACACACTTCCTCACAAAGACAAATGTGTTCATGTTTACGCATATACTCATCATCGTGCCCAAATATGCTCTTATACACTTTAAATTCATTCACACACACACATACACACACACACACACACACACACACACACACACACACACACACACACACACACCAGTCCATATATCACCCACAGAGAGCAGTTAGAGCTACTCTATGACTGGTCCCATCTATAAATGAAACCCAGATGGTCTTGTCCCACTAGTATCTAAAAACTGGGTTGCCAGCCTGTAATTTGAGGTGTGATCTGGTATATTCCCTTCGTACTGGAGCTTCAATATAGCCTCTATATCATGAAACATTTAGGCATAGGATGTAAAAGGTCCTTCTGGCACTCATGTTATAGAAGGCCCCATGGACATGGTATTTGTCCCTTGTGGCTGCTGCAGAGTTTCAGAGTTTCTACTAAAGTCTCTTCATGCTCAGGATTCCTCCTACCCACTCCACAAGAATGGCATCTCTTAAGAACAATCACAGTTACAGACCCTGCCCTGCCTTAGAGCGACAGACCCCTTGGCCCTTGCCTTGGGGCTTTGTGTACCTTCCTGCATTCTTTCCAAGCTAATAAGGAGCTTAGGTACCTGTTGCCCTGGAGGAATTCAACTAAAGACAGGGGCCTATAAAACCCAGACAGTTTTCAAGACCTCACTAGAATAAAACTTGGAAAAACTCTCATGTATGTGTCAAAATTGTCATATATAAGAGAGGTTTGGCAGCACAGTGGCTAGGTGTGAGCAGAGAACATTGCAATGGGCATAGCTAGGAGATGCTAGCACTGTGTAAGTAACATAACATTTGTATAAGAACCACATGGCGTTCACACAGGACATGTTAAAAATGTTCCTGTGAAATTCATGGGATTGGTTTCCTTTGTGGAGAGAGCTTGGGGTAAGAGGGGGGGGGGTTGGGGCAAATGTGGGTTAGAGTTCAACCCTGCCCTGTTTTATTTCTGAAATCAACACATCAGTACTTTAAGGATTGTCAATACGTCATGGAGTGCTTGAGTACTTTTTAATTTTAATATTTATTTTCTGAGCTGGGTGGTGGCAGTGGCAGCACATGCCTTTGATTCCAGCACTCAGAAGGCAGAGGAAGGTGAATCTGAGTTCTAGGCCAGCCTGGAGTGAGTTCCAGGCCAGCGCTGCACAGAGAAACCCTATCTTGAAAAAATAAAAAATAAAACGAACAACAAGAACAAAATATTTATTTCCTGTGAATGAGTGTTTTTCCAGTGTGTGTGTGTGTGTGTGTGTGTGTGTGTGTGTGTGTGTGTGTGTGTACGCACTTTGTGCTTCCCTGGTGTTCTTAGGGTTTAGAAGAAGGTATTGGATCCCCGCAGAACTGAAGTTACAGATTGCTATGAGCCACAACGTGGGTTCTGGGAGTTTAATCAGATCTTCTTTGAGCCTTTGGGTTAATTTTGTGTTTCAGCTTTTTAAAAAACCTGTATTAAAATAAGAATGAAACACAAGAACAAAGGCGGCATAGTGGATTTCCAAGTACCAGACCAGCCAACTTGAGACAGTACCCTGAGCACAACTAGGGTCCTCCCCATCCAAATACTTGCTGCCCCCAATCCTTGTTATTTTCCTAAGACAGGGCCTTGCTATATAGGCCAGACTGGTCCCAACTAATTTTTATCTTGTCTCAGTCTCCAAAGGAGTACACCACCATGTCTGGTTTGGGCATTCCTTTGGAAGTCCATTTCGAACATGCCCTCCCTCATCTTGGGAACTCAGGCAGCTGAGCCTGGAGTTGTGAGGGAACTGAGGTCATGCCATGTATTTTCTTGGCCTATTCACCCTATCCTTGCTCCCATCTCTCATATTTCCAGTCCCCAGAGGGAAGCAGAAAAGTCAAGTCCGTAATCCTAGGCCAAACTTTCTCCCCAAAGTTCTTACTGGAGCCCCCAGAGCTGGATATATTCATGTATTTACGCTAAGCCAATCCAAGAGCCAGGCATTAGTGGCCACAGAACAATTGGAAGACTGAGCCAGGGGGTATTTTTCTGACAAGGGCACAGTAATTCTTACTAAATTCTCAAGAAGCCTGAAAACACAAAAGTGAATCAGATTCAGCCTCATGTTGTGATTGGAAGCTGAACCCAGGGAAGACCAATGGCTCTGCATTCACGGCAATGAGAATTCAGTGTCGTACTGTGGTCTCTGCCTACTTCCAAGCTTCGATTGATACAGGAACCGTGTGTGGAGTCTGTGTGGGATTCCATGTACAGGGACTATGGCCCTGGGTACTCCTCACACGGTATCTTTGACAGCCATTCCTGAAAACAGCAAGAGGGTTTGTGGCATGGCTATGAGTGTCAGACCAGAAGCTGATTTGCCCTTCCTTACCTCACCCCTCCAGCCAAGACCCCTCCCACAGAAGAACGGGTAGCCGTAGGAAGGAGAGAACCAAGTGGGGCAGCTAGGGCCTGCTCATTCTGAGCTTGGCCACTGACTTCTCTGACTGTGGGGAGAGGAAAAGGATATATATATGCATGGGTGCCTAGTAATGTGTTTATAAAAAGATAAGGAATGCTAACACCCAGAACTTCCCCCCTAAGCCTGACGCTCATGGCTAGGCCAACAGCTTTTCTCTGTGGGAAGGAAGTTGCTTTGGAGTTCAGACAGACTCCTTTCAACATCATGTCTCTCCTTCCTCTTTCTGGAAGGGGATAAACAGGAATGGATCACATCTGCTTCTGCCCTGATTTCCTTTGGATAGGAGCGTGCAAAGCAGGCATGGAGGAGCAGCAGAGGTATCTTACCCCTCTTCTCACCTAGGTCAAAAGCCAGGGCTTTGGTCATCAGGACCATTTCTTGTACTGGTGTAGAGAGATTCAGTGCACACTGGATCTGGAGGAGGATGACTTCTCCTGCTAATAGGAGCTCATCTGTGAAGTCCCTAAGAGCTCATGTGGTCCAGGCTGCCCTGCCACATTTAGAGGCTTCTTCCCTCTTCTTTTCCCCTCCAAAGTCTCCTGAGACTGTATGGCCCCTGCTTTTCCTCTGGGCCAATGAAGACATGTTTTGAGTGCTTTGGAAGCTGCCTCTTTGCCCTGTCCTTCAAGAGGAGAGAGGCAGCAAGTCTGATGGGGCTGAGTGAGAATAAGGCTGAATTACAACCACCTTTGCCAGAATGTTCTCTGAGTTGATGGTAGAACAAGTCTGTTGTGTTTATAAAAAGATAGAGTGAGGATATGCTCTATGGAGGTATGAGGTATGGGGATGGGGGTGCCTCACTGGGCCCATGCTGAGACATCCCTTTCCCCTGAGGGACCAGCCACACAATTGTATAGTATAGAATAGAGTTTATTCAGAGCATGGGGAGGGGAGTTAAGAGGGTAGTAGGGCAGAGAGAGGGGGGGAAGAAGAAGGAGAAAGAGGAGGAGGAAGAGGAGAGGAGGGGAGGGGAGGAGAGGAGAGGAGAGAAGAGGAGAAGAGGGAATAGAGAAGTTAGATTAGAGGCCGTCCATGAACTCATGGAGAAAATGGGGTAAGGGAATGGAAAGAGAGGGGACACAGGGGAAAGAGGGTCAGAGCAAGAGAGCACAAAGAGCAAGAGAGTGAGGAGGGGGCAAGCAGCCCCTTTTATAGCATCGGGCGTACCTAGCTGTTGCCAGGTAACTGTGGGGGTGGAACTTAGACGGAATGCTAACAGAGTCTCGACACTTAAGGAGAAATAAGCTTGCTTTCAAGGGAATCCTGGAGTAACCTTGAACTTTACAGCTCCCTGAGTGTTAAGACCTGATGGTAGTGTGCAGAATGCATGGGTTAATGGGCAGGACTGCTGTTCTTAGAACCCTCTGTCCACCCTTGGTCCACCTATCCCCTTTACTCCTAATATTCTTTGACTTCTTCCAGTTCTGAGCACCCAGCACAAAAACTTACGCCCAGTGAGCCACCCAGGCTGCCACCCAGAGTGCCTGGAACCGGCTTGGCATTGGTACATAAAGGAATCGCAGGTGTGGCTGGAGGCTCCAGTGCTTGCTCTCTCCTTTCCTTTCTTTCTCGACCCCAGGGATTCACCTTGGTCACTGGGACAGGAACCAAACATCTCTGAGTCTACGTCCCCGACAGCACGTGGTAGCATGGATCCCTGTGTATCTAACTGATGGTGTCATGCAGACCTGAGGTTCTAGCCCTGCATTGCTCAGCACTGAGCGGACTGACCAAGCTCTCTGAGCTGCTGACTAATCTCCCTTAGTTTTGTTCTGAGAGTCACAGATACATAGTATTTGGTTGCCACTGAATTCAAATTCTGTCAGAGATACGTGCCATGGACTGCATTTTAAATAAGAGTGTTACAGGCTACAGTAAATATTAGAATATAATGTAAAGTGTGGAGAATAAGTGGCGAGGGGTTGTGCTTTTCTAAGGCAACAGGAGGTGAGCTGAGGACGAAAGACGAGGGTGACTTACATGGAGCCCCAAGAAGGCTAGGCTGGCCAGCAGCCTACGTGGACAAAGCCTCTTGTGCTCAGTGCACAGAGAGAAGCAGTGGGGCTGTTTCCATGGATGTCAGTGAAAGATACAGGATGTGGAGAGGAGCCCTGCGGTTTACTGTGAAAACTACAGGGAGCCTGGAAGGGTTTGCATTGTAGACGTACAGTGTTTGTGACGTGTGAAACAAGTGGAGAAAAGCATCGGCCATCTCGCCTTTGATTCAGGAGCCAGGGGAGAGGAGAAGGCAGGCATAGCAGAGTCATACACACGTTTGTTCAGAAGGTTTATCACGTTCACTCCTTGTTGCTGAACGAGAATACCCTGACGGGAGCTACTTAAGGGAGTTAGAGAGGGTCACAGCCTATCAAGGCAGAGAAGGCATGGTGGCCAGAGAATGCAGCCGGGTGCAGCCGGGGCTCTTCACAGCTTTTGGAGTTTTGTTGTTTTGGGTTTTTTTTTTCTTTTTTGGCATGTATGTGTGTGTGTGTGTGTGTGTGTGTGTGTGTGTGTGTGTGTGTGTGTGTGTGTGTGTTCTGTGTGTATGTATAAGTACTCATGTATCCTTGTGGGCAAGGAGGCTAGAAGTTGATGTCATGCATCCTTCTTGAGCCTACCTGTCTATATTGAAACAAGGCCTCTAACTTGAACCTTGGGCTTGTTGATTCTAGTCAGGTTGCTCGGAGGATCTTCCTAAGAACTAAAATTACAGGTGGGTCACCGTGCCCGCCCTATATTTACATGGGTTCTGGAATTCTGAGTTATATGATAATTAGCCTAAAGCCCCTTTCACCAGTGCACATGATGTCCCCATGAACCACTTGGACATTCTGTGGCCCCTGCAGGATCAATGTCCTAATTTAAAGCAGATGGCGGGACACAGGTTTGTTCTACATTGTTGTCTTAGGGAGCTGGTCATCTCTTTTCCCTGGATTCAACCTCTTGTCTTCTGACTGAGAAATACATCTTCCTTCTGTATAGCAGGCTTACTACCTTTTGGAAATGAGTGATTTTGCCTACTCCTGTGTGTGCGTGGTGTGCACGCATGTGCATCCTAGGGATAGAACCCAGGTCCTTGTGCTTGCTAGGTAACTGCCCTACTGTTTATGGAATTTTGAATAAAAGCCTGGGCTCTGGCAGTCCCAGGAAGCTAGGCTGTATCCTCTTCCATGCTCAGTATACCAATTAAAGAAACAAGCACTGGTGAAAGCGATCAGAGAAAGGAGGTTTATTTGGTGTGGACATGCTGAAAGGAGGAACATGAGGAGTGAGTGACACTCCTTTTCCAAGTCTGTCTTCCCAGTATCTGGTTTGAGTAGAAGGCTAGGGGTCCTGGTAAAAGGTGTAGTCCTGCCCATCATTGGCTCAGTGTCTTGTGAAGAGTGCTCCAAAAAATTGATCCCCCTAGCCCTGCTACTAAGATTCCCAGGGAAATTATAATTATTAGGTTCCTTTGTTTCAGTGTCTCCCAGAGTATCATCTCTGTTGCCAAGGCAGTCACATTATCAATGAGCTACATCCTCCAGCCTCCCAGAGCCCCCAGAACCCTTCTTGACTTCTCTTTCTCTCACTCACTTTACCAAATCCATTAGCAAACCCTATCAGACCAGCCTTCAAAGTATATCTAGAACGGTGCCCAGATAGCCCACCCCAACTGAACTAGTCAATCAAGCAGCTGAGACCCTCAGCAGCCTGCTTACCCAGCTGTCATAGTGGCCTTCCACAGCGCAGGAGATGAAGTCGCCCCTTGCTGACATCACTGCCGCTCCTCCTTTCTGTCTCAGTCAAGCTAAAATCCTTGCAGTTGCCCAAGCTCCCTGCTCCCTGCTCCCTGGCACCAATCTGCAGGCTCTCTGCCGGCTGCTGCTTTTCCAGCCTACTCTGTCAACCCAGTAGCTCTCCTGTCTCCTGGATGATGTCTCAACTGGTGCCAGAGAACACACTCTACCTCAAGCACTCAGGCCTTTTGTACCTGTGACCTCTTGAAACTACTTCTCAGATTCCCATGGCTTGCTTCTCTGTTTCTGAAGATCTCCTCTAGTGCACGTCTGACATTACTGTTGCTATGACAGAGAGCCATGAACAGGATCATTTATAAAGCATATAGACATTCAGCTCACAGTCTGAAGCCTAAAAAGTTCAAGAAGGGTAGAGCATTCACATTTGATCAAATCTTTCTTGCTGTCAAGAGGGGTGTTTTTTGAGGTTTCCCCCCCAGGGTGGGATATACAGGGTGCACATTCCAGATAGAGCAAGGGTCCAGTTGTGTCTCTTTCCTGCTCCTGTGCTCCTGCTCCCCCTCCTCCTCATTCCTTTTCTCCTTTTCTAAGAAGACAGGTTAATGTGTTTTAATAGCAAACTTACAGGAACACAGACACCATTAAAAACGTGTACTTGCATGTAGGACAACGCTGTTAGAAAAGTCTAATGAATGAATGGAATCTACTGTCTGATAAAATGCTACGAACACCATTTAGTTGTCGACAATAAGAAATTTACTTATTTTTAAAAAATCCAAATGCTGGCATTGTCCAGAAATTTTTACCAGGTTTATTTATAATTGTCATAAAGATGAACTGTTGAAGTGTGTTCACTGAAACATTTTGCTTGCATTAGTGCCTTACATCTTGCATTTATGTTAAAAATCCACACACAAGTGAACATGGAGAAAGTACCGATCCCTGATTCTGTCCCCTAGGTTTCCACTCGCAGTCATGGACTTAGGTACCTTTGACCCCATGGAAAAAATATCTAACATTCAGAACTACTGATAACAGGAAGAAGAGGGAAAAATTTTTTTTGAGAATGAAATGTTTCCCCTCATAGTGGACTCTTAAGCACGTTCTCCGAGTATGCGGCGTGCTAGCTAGATTTCTTTTGGCATAATTGGTACATGTTTGGCATGGATAGCACACAGGTGCTATCTTCAAAAGGCCAACCACATAGGCCTCACTTGCCTCCTGCAAGGCACCAATAGCCACACTGTGGAAGGGCAGGTCTGTTTAAGTCCTGAGCAATTTCTGGAACCAGACGCTGAAAGGGAGCCTGCAAATTAGAAGTTCAGTAGATTTCTGATGGCGTCGGATTTCATGGAGTGCCACAGTACCAGGCCTATAATGATGAGGTTTCTTCACCCCTCCAGTAGAGGGCACCTTCTTACGAGGTGCTTTTGTGCCAGTTCTTTCCTGGTTGCCTTACCACCAGTGGATTTGCGGGCAGTCTGCTCTGTATGAGCCATGGTATGAGCACCTCCTTACTTACCCCCCTTCCTCGACTGGAGTTCAACAAGTGAGAGGCGGCACTGGCATTAACGAGCGGCGGCAGTGCAGCAAAGGCTGCGAACACAACTGAAGACAGATTCTTACTATGATGAGGCCTAGGTTCTTCCCACATCTTTAATTTGACACACAGGTTAGGCCTGAACTCTCCATTCTCCTGTCTCTACCTTTCAAGTGCTGGGATTAATAGTTCTGTGCTATCACGCCTGGAGTTCCTTTCCCTTACAGAGCCACTAATGTCATCTTTAGGCCCCCAGCATCAAGATTTCACCTAATCCCAGGGAGTTCAAATCACATTCCCAAATACCACAACCATGTGGCATTGGAGATTGAGTTTCTAATATTTAAATACTGAGGGGTGCATCTAAACTCTGGCACTTCCTGGGTATACAAAACTGTGTCCTCCCTTCTCAAGCTCTCCCCTTAAGCATCCTGACCCCTTAACATGGGTTAAATGGGTCCTGTAGAATAGGTTTGGGCTGTCTATCCATATAACACTACAAATGAGTCCCACAATCATATGTAATATCCCGGTTTCCACTGTATGCACAGTACATGTGCCTAGGTCATCAGAATGATAATAGACTCATAGAAGAGGCAGGGCTAGCATTTGACGTACACCTCGTTACCACCCAGGTTTCATGACAGGCATAGCACTCCTGAAATCATCACAGTGACAGTGCCATGCCTAGATCTATGACTCTCTCTGTGTCTCTTCCCAGGTCCATGGCTCTCTCGGGCTCTGAGAAGCTTTTGCTCTGACCACAGTCCCCTGGCTGAGCCAGGACTACATTTCGCTGCTGTCTCCAGGCCCCTCTTGTGCCCTGCAGGCCCTTGGTTCCTCGTCACCATGGGCAGTGTGAGCAGCCTTATCTCAGGCCACAGTCTCCACAGCAAGCACTGTCGTGCTTCCCAGTACAAACTGCGCAAATCCTCCCACCTCAAGAAGCTCAACCGGTACTCAGATGGGCTTCTGAGGTTTGGCTTCTCCCAGGACTCGGGCCGTGGCAAGTCCAGCTCCAAAATGGGGAAAAGCGAAGACTTCTTCTACATCAAAGTCAGCCAGAAGGCCCGAGGCTCCCATCGCCCAGACTACACAGCACTGTCCAGTGGGGACATGGGGGGCCAGACTGGAGTAGATTTTGATCCAGCCACTCCACCAAAGCTCATGCCCTTCTCCAGTCAACTGGAAATGGTGAGGCTCTTGACAAAGGTACTTGGGTAGAAAAGGGGAGGGGAGTTACAACAGGAGGAGAGGCAGTAGGGTTGAATACCCTGATGCCCAAGTGTCTTGATCTCCAAGAGGCCTGATCAGCACTGGTGAGAGCAGAAGTATTTGACCTCACTGCAGCAGTCAAAAGTCTATCCCTAAACCGGAAATCTTAGGTTTATCCTGCAGCAAAGGGCAGAGGGGAAGTTCAAGCCTTTCTGAGCTCTACTGGGACATAACAGGCATGGTTCAGGTAGGCCAAAGGCCAGCAAGTTCACAGGCCATGGAGGAAGAGAGGCTCTGTTTTCGCCTGGAAGACTGGACAGGAAGATGAGGGTGCTCTCTGGGAGCCTTGCGGAAGTACGCATTTTCCCGTGCCCTACCTGTGGTTTCTAGTCCCCTTGGCTAGAGAAGGGTTCCAGGGTTTCGTTCCTATGAAATGAGGAAGGATGCCCACAAAGGATGCTCCCAGTGTTCAGAAATCTAGCTCCTCCAACAGTTCAGGGCTCTGAAGCCTCGCTGCTACTGCACGTTGGAAACAGTTCTCCCATTCAGTCTCCATGCTCACTCCGAGGCAAAGTCAATGGCTTTAAAGCACAGGTTAAACACCACTTACCGGAAATGCTTGGGAACGGGAGTGCCAGAGGTCTCAGAGTTGTTGTCTTTTAGATTATAAAATATTTGCACAGGCACAATGAGATCTCTAATAACAACAATCATTTATGCTTTGTGTATACCTGACTCACAAAGGCAGACAATGATTATACAATGTTTTAAATAATTTATGCACAAAACAAAATCCTCTAATATGTGGATTTTTCCACTCTTAGCATCTTGTCTGGACTCAAACACTTGCGGATTCTGCAGAGTTTCAGATCTGAGATTTTTAGGACCAGGAATGCTCAACCTAGAATAAGAAAGGTGCCTGTGTTTGTGCAAAGTTCTCTAAACAAAGGCCTTGTGAAGGCACGGTTGTCTACTGAGGGAAATTGCAAGTTTCGGGGTTGCTATTCCAAATCGTCTGAACTAGAAGCAGTTAGCGGTTTATAGCCTTGACCTAGGCTCAGTAGAAGAGGCAGAGTGCAAGAAAGTGATGAGCATATACAGTCTGCTGTCCTTGCTGCACTGTACCTGAGTCCCCATCTAACCTCCCTAGAGGGCTGGGTCCAGATGGCAGTGATGGTTACTAACACAGTGCCTCGGCCACCACTGAAGGCTTTCTTAGGTACAGAGGGTGCGTGTGTGTGTGTGTGTGTGTGTGTGTGTGTGTGTGTGTGTGTGTGTGTGTATTTGAGACAGGGTCTCACTACGTAGCCCTGGCTTCCTGGAACTCATGATATAGACCAAGGTGGCATGGAACTCACAGAAATCTACCTACCTCTGCCTCTCAAGTTACATGCCCGTAAGGGGGTGTGCCATTATGTCCAGCCTTAAGAGTTTTGTCACTGTCACCATCATCTCCTCCTCCTCTTCCTCCTCCCCCTCCTCCTCCTCCTTCTTCTTAAAACGATTTGTTTACTTTTATTTTATGAGTGTTTTGCCTGCATGTATGCGTGTGTGCCAGAAGAGTGTGTCAGATCCCCTGGAACGGGAGTT
This sequence comes from Rattus norvegicus, assembly GCF_021556685.1. Taxonomy (NCBI): domain Eukaryota; kingdom Metazoa; phylum Chordata; class Mammalia; order Rodentia; family Muridae; genus Rattus; species Rattus norvegicus. Next base: position 26,674,212 of record NC_141549.1, read on the forward strand.
ACAAAATGGTTGTGTGCCACCACGTGAGTGTGGAGAATAACACCTCGGTCCTCTGGGAGAGCAGCTAGTACTCTGCACCACTGCCTCCAGCTCCCTCACAGCCTTTCGAAGAATGGCGTAGTGAGGTCGGTGAAACGGCTCAGCAGTCGAGGGCTTGCCGCCAAGCAGGAAAGACGGGCGACCTGACTCCACATGGTGGAAGGAGAGGACTCCTGTAAGTTGTTCTCATCCCCATGTGTATTCTGTGGCATGTGTATACACACACATGTATATACACCCATACTCACATGTACACAGAAACTTGGTCTATTCTCAGCCAGTCCAGAGCAACTGACAAGGTTTGCTATCAACCAAGAAGGGTTTCACTCGGGCTCCATGCTCAGGTAGGCTCGTGAGAGTGCACCCACAGTGAGAAAAGTGGGTGGGTGTGGAAGAGACGCTCAAATCTGTGTGGTCCTTTGCTTCCCCAGAGTTCAGACAAGGCGGCGGTGAGGCCCACTGCCTTCAAGCCTGTGTTGCCACGGTCAGGAGCCATTCTCCACTCTTCACCTGAGAGTACCAACCACCAGCTTCATCCCATGCCTCCAGATAAGCCCAAGGAACAGGAGCTGAAGCCAGGCCTGTGCTCAGGGGCACTGTCTGACTCGGGCCGGAACTCCATGTCTAGCCTGCCCACGCATAGCACCACCAGCAGCTACCAGCTGGATCCTCTGGTCACCCCCGTGGGGCCTACTAGCCGTTTTGGGGGTTCAGCTCACAACATCACACAAGGCATCATCCTTCAGGACAGTAATATGATGAGCCTGAAGGCTCTGTCATTCTCTGATGGGGGCAGCAAGCTGGCTCACCCAGGCAAGGTAGAAAAGGGCTCCTCCTGTGTGCGTTCCCCACTCTCCACGGATGAGTGCACCATTCAGGAGCTGGAGCAGAAGCTGCTGCAGCGGGAGACTGCACTACAGAAGCTACAGCGCAGTTTCGATGAGAAGGAGTTTGCCTCTGGCCAGACCTTCGAGGAGCGGCCACGGCGGACTAGAGACGAACTGGAGTGCCTGGAACCTAAGAGCAAGCTGAAGCCAGCCTCCCAGAAGAGCCAGCGCACCCAGCAGGTACTCCAGCTGCAGGTGTTACAGTTGCAGCAGGAGAAACGGCAGCTGAGGCAGGAGCTAGAGAGCCTAATGAAGGAGCAGGACCTGCTGGAGACCAAGCTGAGGTCCTACGAGCGGGAGAAAACCAACTTCGCCCCTGCACTGGAGGAGACCCAATGGGAGGTAAGACCCCACTAGTCCGACCCAATGGGAGGTAAAGTCCCGCCACCCTGCCACGGCTTTACTGATATCCTCCCCATCCTTGCTGGCAAGGCAGTATCAACACGAAGTGCCTCAGGCCAATGCCGCTAGAGAGACAGCTTTATGACCAAGGAAGAGAATGCTGAGTGGATAGTGTGGGGATGCTCTGAGTCAGATCTGTGTTTCTTGCTCATTCCATCATCTCATCATCTCATGGCCCTCAGTAGCCCCGTCTTTGGTAGGAAAGCCAAACCCAGACAAGGGAGGCTCAGCCAGGCTGCCTAAGGGCTGACCTCACTTATGAGAAACGCCTGTGTTTGTCTGATCTGAGGACCTGGGAGAAGGATTAGGCCTATTTGATGCTTTAGGGGAAAGAGTCCTAACTATATCATTAGTGGTAGGTCTCAGTGATGGAATTGCCCTTCCTTGCTGAGGCATAAGTGGAAATTCTACTTGGTTGGCTGAGATTTAAACACAGGGGAGGAAGAAAAAGGACAAACACACAGTCATTCTTTGGGGACAGGTTTTATTGTTTTGTTTTGTTTGGTACTAGGGGTTAGGCCTAGGACCTCCCATGTTCTAGAAAAGCACGCCATCGCTGATGTATTTCCTTCAGTCACTTTGGAATGAGTCATGTGAGTCTGGCCTAGCTGGAGAGCAGTCAGGGTCTCATATGTACCCTGCTAGTAGGACAGCAGCCTTTTTTCCCTGAGTAGCATGCGTGTGCACACACACACACACACACACACACACACACACACTCACACTCCCATGGCCCAGGTATGTGTTCATTAGTGCTGCTGTCATTCACTCCAGAGACTTCTCCGTAGGGAAAGATGACAATCGTTCTATTTATATCGATTAGCATCAGGTCTGGATGGCATTTGGCTTACTGTGAGCACCACAGCCCTGACTGCTCAGAGCTTCCTGTCCTCACCCTGTGCCATGACAAGTAGTCACAAGACAGGTGAAGAAAAGAACCTTTGTGTATTTCAGAGACAAGTAGTGAGTGTTGGCTTTTGTCGTTCATCCTCATGGCCCTGTCTGAAACTAAGCCACGGACTGCCATGATCTTGTTCCCACCTTGGCTAATCAGTATACTTAGCAAAACAACAATAAGGAAAGAGTTATACATCCTCACAGAAATATTGTTATAAACCCGTTTAGCTTAGAGACTTTAGAAAATGCTATGTTCTTCTATCTAATCCTTATAACCATATTGAGACGTAGGAGTGTTACAGTTTTTCAATTCATCTTTTTTTTTTTATCTTTTTTTTTTTTTATTAACTTGAGTATTTCTTATATACATTTCGAGTGTTATTCCCTTTCCCAGTTTCCGGGCAAACATCCCCCTCCCCCCTCCCCTTTCTTATCGGTGTTCCCCTCCCCACCCTCCCCCCATTGTCCCCCTCCCCCCAACAGTCTAGTTCACTGGGGGTTCAGTCTTAGCAGGACCCAGGGCTTCCCCTTCCACTGGTGCTCTTACTAGGATATTCATTGCTACCTATGAGGTCAGAGTCCAGGGTCAGTCCATGTATAGTCTTTAGGTAGTGGCTTAGTCCCTGGAAGCTCTGGTTGCTTGGCATTGTTGTACATATGGGGTCTCGAGCCCCTTCAAGCTCTTCCAGTTCTTTCTCTGATTCCTTCAACGGGGGTCCTATTCTCAGTTCAGTGGTTTGCTGCTGGTATTCGCCTCTGTATTTGCTGTATTCTGGCTGTGTCTCTCAGGAGCGATCTACATCCGGCTCCTGTCGTCTTTAAAGAAACTGACACACGGATTATCTGTGGTCGCTGGTGAAGTGACTTGGCTAGCATCTGATAAACGATAGATTCTAAGAGTCAACTGCAAGCACATGGATCAGGCGTTCACATTGTTATTATTTATTGGGGGAGGGGGCATATGCTTGCTACAGCCCAAATGTGGAGGTCAGAGGTCAACATTACAAAGTTGGTTCTTACTTTCCACCACGTGGGTCTCAGGGATAGAATTCATCAGGGTTGGAGACAAATATGTTTGTCTCACGAGCCATTTTACCATCCCCATCCCAGAGTTCACATTTGTAACTGCTTGCTGTCTCCATGTCAATGTGTGCCTGTGTTGCTTGGTTCATAAGCGATTCGATCTGGATTCAAAGCCTGTGCTTTAATGTGACTCTGTCCTAACTCCCTCTATCAAACTAATGTAGGCTTGGTGTGTTACTCAAGTTGTCTTTGTTTGGTCGTTGTAACAAAATGCACAAGATATGCAGTTTACAGCAAGAGCTTATTCTGCCTCACAAAATTAGAGGGTTCACTTCATGATCAAATTGTCTAACAGACCCTGCTGCTTTGGGCCTGTGATGAAGTAACATATCACATGGGAGCATGTGGCCATGCAAGTGTCACCTCATGGCCAGGAAGCAAGGTGAAAACAAATAAGGGTCCAGAGTCTGACAGTCCCCTTCAAGAGCCATTGACCTAAACACTTTCTACCATGCCTAACGTCTTAGAGGTTCCACTACCCCTCACTCTCAGGGTTAACACACTGAAAAACTTTAACATCTGCGCTTTGAGAGACATTCAAGGTCTGTACTTGGCCGTGTCAAAAAGTTCTGGGCTCTAGCTATGCATGGTGGTGAGGCTAAGTGTTCTCCTCTACATTAGAAGTAAAGGGGGAACTTTACTGGGAGAGGAAATAAAGGAGAAATACAGGGTTTTATGCTAAGGGTCCATTGTGTAGTGCCAAGGCCCTGGTCTTTCCTCCTCCTCCTCCTCTTCTTCCTCTTCCTCCTCCTCCTCTTCCTCCTCCTCTTCCTCTTCCTCCTCCTCTTCTTCCTCTTCCTTTCCTCCTCTTCCTCTTCCTCCTCCTCTTCCTCTTCTTCCTCTTCTTCCTCTTCCTCCTCCTCCTCTTCCTCCTCCTCTTCTTCCTCCTCCTCCTTCCTCCTCCTCTTCCTCTTCTTCCTCTTCCTCCTCCTCTTCTTCCTCCTCCTTCCTCCTCCTCTCCTCCTCCTCTTCCTCTTCTTCCTCTTCCTCCTCCTCCTCTCTTTTGATTTATGGTGGGGATCAAACCCAAGGCTTCATGCATATACTAAGCGTGTACTTTTTAAAAAAACTTTTTCTTTTATGCTTTCTTTCTTTTTTAGTCAGAAGTGGGAGGAAGTACCTGAGACAGCCTTGATATGGATAGGCTGGCGTGTACTGCCACTCCTAACCATATCATGACCCCAACTAATGCTTATGACCTCAAAGTACCAAGGCCCCAGAGACACGGTGATCTGACTCAAATGTGCTCTTGGCCCAACTTTGATGGCCAATGGGTGTTCAAATGGCGGAGAAGCCAGAAAGGGAGGAAGACTGCAGTTCATTGTTTGGCAGATGGATACAGGACATGTGTGGGCCAGGTTGTATGGCTAGCTTTGGGGGTATAGCAGGACAAGGTGAAATGGTCCTTCCCCCAGAGATGAATGCAGTGGTGAGGATTGGGTGTTGGCTCCCTGAAGCCAGTATCCCTGGTGTTAAAGGTAGGTGATAGAGCTCGGAGCATTGGCTAGAGTAAGCAGGTGATTGTTGAGTTGCATATAACCTTGGGTATGAGCACAGACTGGAGTGTAGAACCTGAACTGGAGATGAGGTAGACACTTGGAAATGCATAGATTGTTTACTTGCAAAAGAACTGTTTGAGGTGTCTTGTCAGGAGTAGCCTGAACCCTTTAGGAAGTGGTGATGTCATCTCAGTTAGGATAATGCCAATCACTTCTGGCACTGATTCTCACCCTTTCTCACCCCACCCTTGGCAGGTGTGCCAGAAGTCAGGTGAGATCTCTCTTCTGAAGCAACAGCTCAAAGAATCCCAAATGGAGGTGAATGCTAAGGCCAGTGAGATCCTTAGCCTGAAGGCACAGCTGAAGGACACCCGGGGCAAGCTTGAGGGAATGGAGTTGAAGACACAGGACTTGGAGAGCGCCCTGCGCACCAAGGGGCTAGAGCTGGAGGTCTGTGAGAATGAACTGCAGCGCAAGAAGAATGAGGCAGAGCTGCTGAGAGAGAAGGTGAACCTTTTAGAACAGGAGCTGCTGGAGCTGCGGGCCCAGGCGGCCCTGCATCGAGATGCAGCACCCCTGGGCCCTCCAGGGATTGGGCTGACTTTCTCAGAGGACATCCCTGCTCTGCAGCGGGAGCTGGATCGGCTGCGGGCTGAGCTGAAGGAGGAGAGGCAAGGCCATGACCAGATGTCCTCGGGATTCCAGCATGAGCGGTTGGTGTGGAAGGAAGAGAAGGAGAAAGTGATCCAGTACCAAAAGCAGCTGCAACAGAGCTACTTGGCCATGTACCAGCGCAACCAGCGTCTAGAGAAGGCCCTGCAGCAGCTGGCCCGTGGGGATATTGCAGGGGAGCCCTTTGAAATTGACCTGGAGGGAGCTGACATTCCCTATGAGGATATCATAGCCACTGAGATCTGAGGGGCTACCTCGGGGATGGAGGGCTGGGGACTAGACCCCAGAAAGCAGGGAGGACTGAGCCTGTCCCAAGAGCCCCTCTGAGAGAAGCCACCTCTGGGATCCAGATTCAGGAGTCCCCAGTGGTGGGTAGGGGTTACCACATAGCCTTTCCTCCCCTCCTGCCTTTCTCAGCCTAACTAACCCTGCTGCTTATAAGACCTTGATCTGCGAACCCCAAGCTCTCCTAGAGGTATGCTCAGGGAGCTTTATGTGCTGGTTGAGGTTTCTCTTGACTTTGGTCTCATTCAAAGTAGTGAGAAAGACACCCCATCAGGAAAGGGGGCAACTGCCATACAGGCCAAATGGCCACCCAAGGACAGAAACATTTTCCCTGTTGTCCCTAAACCCCCACCATCCCCTGGGCATCTTGGGATGCCTTTGGGAATAGAAAGAAGCCATGTGTAACCAGAAGCCTTGGACCTCGTCTTCACTACAGCCTGTTCTGCTCTGACTGTGGTGGTGGAGGGGTTGTGTCGCCACGTAGTTGAGCCAGCAAGTCATGGGAGGAAGGGGTAGATGGACAGTCCGCCATTACGGAACCTTTGCAGGTCTCAAGAGGTCCGGTGGGAGTTGAAAGGAGAGAACCAAGGCAGATGGGGAGTGGAGTCTAAAATGAGCTGCATAGCCCCTTTGACCTCAGTGGTCACTCTGTTTAAAGCCATAGACATTGGGGGTCCCAGGTGGGGTACAGGGAACTGACATGAGACATAGATTCTCAGCTGTGCCAGGGGATCCTCCTCAGCCTCCAATATTGAATGTTTTTTCTTTCCAGAACACTAGACGCTGGCTCAGATCCAAAATAGCCCATCCACTTAGATAGTGTGCATGGGAGCTGGACATTAGCCTCCCTTGTCTGTGGCCCAAGTCAGCAGCTTCTCTTTCCCTTATAGCATTGTCAGTGTGCTGATAGGCTGCCGTCCAGGCAGGAGAGATACAGGGTGCATAAAAAGAGCCTTATAAATATCCCAAACCACCCACTTTCCTCCCTCCGTGTGGCAGCACCCCAGGCTGTAAGAATTCAGTCTAGAAAGCAGCATGTGAGCTTGTGGGAGCCTGGCCTTGTCTTTTGAAGATAGCCAGATCTAGGGGCAGAGGGAAGTGCAGTTGCTGGGTTGAAGGAATTATCTTCTCTCTCCTTCCCACTTCCATTCTGTGTTTTCCAAAGCAAGCCAGATCAAGCAGGCAGCCAAGCTGCTCCATATTCTATTTTTGGCCCTTACCACAGCTGTTGTTGGTAGGACACCCAGCCCTTGCTGGATTCCTGAGCCATGTGTTTGCCTGGTGGGCGGGACCCAGGATATTGGAGATGTAAGGGAGGGTCTGTGTGCTTGGTAGTCCAGGAACCAACCTGAGTTCTACCTCCCTAATGCTGGTCCTTAAGGTGGATCCCAGCCCTAGTGACCTTGTCTTCCCGTGGGCTTTCTTCCCTTCCTTGTATCTGCAGGCTAGGTGCCTCCCCTGTACGTGGTACTACTTTCTGTCCCTGCGGTTAGATTGGCCCTCTCCTACTACTGACTTTCAACAGCACACTATTCTCTGGTCTACCACTGCCCAGAGTCACATGCTCACTTAAATCTGGAATCTACAGGCCAAAGACGACTCCCCCAACTTGCACGGTCGTACACTCCACTGAACACAGGTCACAGCCCAGTTTAAAGAGTCCATAGCCCTCAGTTCTCAGTTGTGTACCAGTCTGTGCCTTGTCTGAGTCCTTCCCATTGAGACTGTCCAACAGACAGAAAGAAAGATGGGGGTTTCCTGCCTCTCTCTAGATTGAAGGACTCCTTCTTCTGAGAGAAGTCCAGAAGTCCAGTACTATGCTATGGAGTCCTTGCCCAGAAGCAGACACTAGGCCTGGGCAGACCTGTGCTCTCTCTGTGCAGGGTGCCTTCTGTTCACAGGGGTTCTGCCCAGTAGTCCTGCCGAGGTCATCGTTGAGACCTCTGCCTGGGGACTGCTTACCCTTTAAGATGGCAGATGCCTTCCCAAGACTGCTGTCAGCCTGAGGTCCCAAGGTAGCTCCAAGACGCAACTGTGCTGTAACCTAATAACCTTGCCTTCGTGTGGGCTTTCTTTCCTCTCCTGTCCTAAAGCATCCTCACTGTTTGTGGCCCATGCCCATGTTGGACGGCTAGATGGAACAGTGACTGAACAGGGCCTCAGGTGTGCAGGTTCAGGGCAGACAAGTAGTCTGCCACACCTCGTCTCTCAGCTCCACACTGCTTTCCAGAGATGTCTGGTTCCAGACTGTGGCTGCTCTCTGAAGGAAGAACGGCAGCTAGCATCACCTCAAGGAAGGGCCTTGTAGTGTCAGACTCCCACGGGGTACCTCCTTGCTCGATTTTGTCCTCTCTCGGCACACTTGAACTTTAGCATGATAACGTTTTCAGGGGATCGGCATCACTCCTCTGAGAGACACTTGCTGATCCTCTCGTCGCTGGCTCCAGCTTGGGCTGTGTCTCAGGTAAGAGAGATGTCCAAGGGAAAGCCAGGCTGGACCAGAGATTTCCCTAGGACCTGAGTTCTCCTCAGACGCCATAGAACAGGCCACAGTGCCCCTCAGTGGAGACTGCTTTCCCTCTTGAACACTGGAGCCCTCAGTAGAGGCTGGCTTCGGATGGACTGGCATTTGGAAGACCAAGTACATAGTTATTTTTCTCTTCCCTGTTTCTGGTTTGCTTTGCTCTTGATGGCTTCGTTTTGTTTTATTTTTGAAGTTCTTTGTTGGCTCCGTAAACTATTTCTGCTACTTTTATGTTTTTATTTATGAATAAAGAATGCCATTTCTCATGTCTTCACAGTCACTTTTGTCTCTTCAAGCTCTTATCTGTTCCCCTGCTATGATATGCCAGGCAACTCCTGGTGGTCTCTCCCTTTGGAACCTGAAAGCCAGTGTCCCTTTGTGCCAGCTGGGGCGTTCCTCACTTAGAAGCCTTGAGGAAGGCAGTCCTGTGACCTGCGTAACCCTGCCTTCACCAGTCTGGTGATCTTACTTGTGATGCTGTCAGCCTCTGGGCTGACCCAGAGGAAGGAGAAGGAGACCAGGTGCCAGTGACTTCAAAAGCATACTCCTTCCCAGCCTCAGCCTCTCCCCTCCTCCCTCCACCAGCTGCTAGCCTCCTGGCCAGCCTTCGGCCCAGTCAGTGCATATGGCTTTTTGGCAAGGGACTAGAGTAACTATTGTTGTCACTTCTCCAGGCCCCTAGGTGAGAGTGCCATTAGCACAGCCACCATCTGTCCTGCCTGCATGGTTCTAACTTCTCCCCTCCCCCAACACACACACACTCCCCAGTTCACCTTGATGGGCATTCCCTGTTTTGAGTTCAAATCCTAAACCCCCAAAATAGCCACTATGGTTACAGAAGAGAGAGGGACACACAAAGAGAATCAAAGGCCTATGGGCATAAAGCAGTGCCTCTGGTCAGTAGAAATTGCTATTAGGGAAGGTGGCCAAGATCTCTTCCTAGCCCCAGCTAGGATTGTGCTTTTCATAATAGCCCTACACTCTGGATGGCTGGCCCCTCCTCTTCACTGGGGGCAGGCCCAGGGGAATTAGGCAGGAGAGCCATGCTGCCAACATTAGCATAAGCTCGAACATTTTGGCAGCTTCCACTTTAACATTCTTGGGAGTCCTGGGTTGCCACATCAGAAAACTCTTATTCTGTTGGTGCAAGAGCATCGCTTATCCCAGCATCCCAGCTAGAACTATCCAGGACCAGCCAAAGTCACGTGACATACATCAGGGATTTCTTTAGAGACCCTGCCAGCATTCTGATGGCCAGAAACCATGACACTAAAAAAAATTTTTTTAAATATACAAAAGTACGTCAACCTTGCTGTCAAGGTTGCCCCGCTGCAGAGAGACAGCAAAGTGGGGAGCAGTTTGTCTCCCCACACCACCTCCTCCTCCCATTCTGATCCAAACAAGAGAAAGAGGAGGAAGGAGGGAGAGGGAGAGGACTTCTGACAGCAAGCGAGCCAGTCCTCAGCCTCCGCAGGCGGTGCAGACAGCACAGTTGCAGCAGATATTTTTATCCAGCTCTTAAAGTCTGTGCACACCATGTGTGAGGAGGGAGGCCGGCCAGGCCCCGAGCCTCCCTGAGCATCTTCAGCAACGCGTCTTTACTCAGTTAATTCTGGAAGGCCATGCTGTCCCCACGTCTCTCCCCAGTCCAAGTGTTGCTTGCCTCTCCTTCCTGAATGCTGGGATCCAAGGCACGTGCCACCATTTCCAGCAGGTCAGCCTGCTCTACGTAGTGAGGACTATATAGAGGGACCCTGCCTCAGAAAACAAAAACAAAACAACAACAAAAAAAAAACCCAAAACAACAACAACAAAAAAACAAAACAACCAAAAGAATCCTTTCTTCTTAGAGCGTTTACATTCTACAAGCAAATGAGCTTTACAAGGGTCACGTACAGGGTGGTACACGCTGGCTGTGTAGACAGTGATGCGTCTGAAGGGGTGACAAATCCATTGGTACAGAAGAAGGAAAATGTCAGCTTGGATCTTTCCTCAAGGCCTTTCCCTTAAGGATCTCTTGTCTCAGAGCCTCAGTAGACAGCCTTCCTACTGAGAGAACCTGCAGTTCTCCTCTGACTGCTGTGCCCTGGGCTATCCCACCCCCGTCCCCCTCTCCACCTGACTGACCTATAACCTCACCTGCCTCCCACCTCAAACAAGCTCTATTGCCTCCATCGGAAGCCTCTGGGAAGCTTCGGGCTTTGCAGGTGTTTCTTCCACGCACACACGAGAGTGGAAGGTTGGTGATGTGGCGTGAACCTTGCAGTGAAGCTGAAGTTAACATGGCATCTCTGCTTCTTTCCAGATAAGTAAATTTCAAACAAAACAAAACAAACAAACATGATTGAATCCTGGGGATGAAACCCAGGGCCTTACACACACTAGGCAAGTGCTCAAGCACTGGGCTTTACCCCAGCCTTCATTGGATAATTTGACAATGAAAAGTTGAGCTTCAAGGAATTCATCCGCACGTATTGTTGCTATCGTTGGCTTGAGGAGGCATGAGCCACATTAGGCAGAAGTTTGTTCAGCCTGCTGTATGATCCATACTTCCTGCCCAGCTCTGTTCTACCAGCCTTGCCCTGTGCTTTGGCAGCAAGCCACAGTTGACCCCTCACTCTCACCTCCCTACCCAATCAGATCCTGGATCCTGCATGGCCTGCCCATTCCTTAAAGCTCATCCCTTTCTCTTCCTACATCTGGTGGCCAATCTGAGCATATCAGGGAGTCAGAGAACATTCCAGATATCCTAGACACTTAGAAATGTACCCTCTGTCTTTAGTAGACAAAAATAACCAAGGCCCAGAGAGCAGCAATGTCTGATGGGTTTTAAGGTCAAAAAGGCTGGTTAACCATAGACCAGATCACCTTGACCCTGTGACTGACTCCACTTGCTCTCTGTCCCCATTCTAACCCATTAACCCATTCCTGCTAACAGGTGTGTGCTCCCCCAAAGTCCTTCCAAAGAGAAAAAGAGCCTTTTCTCTTCTCAAAACCTTCAATGGCTCCCACCGATCAGAAGTTCGGCCCTCTTGGCAGTCCTCACAGTTTCCCTGTTTTCTGTGTCTCACCTGTGTCTCAGCAAACAGCCACGAGGTTCAGAAGGTTCCCTAAAGGAAATTTAACCAATCCTGTGGGATTTTGCTCTAATCTCCATCCGAAAGAGTCCAGTCTGCCCTCATCCGGCCTCATCTCTGAGCCCCACAGCATGGTGCAGTCAGTGATTGAGTGCAGAATCTGGGCTGGCTAACTTCACCTGCAGACTCCAGCGGTGCTGCTGAACAGTGGTGGAAGTTACTTAACCTCTTTGTGACGCAGAGGATGGCTGGGCAATTAAATGTGAGATGTTATCACCAACAGCACTGAGTGTTAGTATAACCATTCCTCCGGTTAACATCACTGTTTCAGATCCCGATGAAGCCCTGCTGAATCTCTGCCCTGTGAGAACAGCTATTCTGATCTCCGGCGCCTTGTGGTTTTTTTTTTTTTTTCTTCTCTGTTCTCAACTCTAGAAGACTGATTTGTTGGGAGCAAGACTCTGAGTGAGAGGGCAGAGGTGGGAGAAGAAAGGAATATGTAGCAGGGCAGACCGTGACCCTGAGTCCCAAAATGGAGACCGTGAATATTCTCACCTACCACACACTGAGCAGCTCCCCTCCCTGCTCTGATCTTCTAGTTCTGTCATGCAGTGCCAGCCTGAGCATACACACACACACACACACACACACACACACACACACACACACACACACAGAGCTATGGTCCAATTGCTTCAGTTGCAACTAATCGGGAGCCAAGAAGGCCCATGACAGAATTGTTTTTTGTTTGTTCGCTTTTCATAATACTTTTATTGATTATTTGGGAATTTTACATAATGAAACCAGAGCATACTCGCCCCCCAGGTCAGCCTCCCATTACCCCCCAAGCCCCCCAAGAAGAATAAACCGTCCAATTTGTGTCCGTATACTCACTGGATGGTGATCAAAGGATCAAAGGGCTAGGAAGTGGCTAGCCCTTTAAAGAAAGCTGAGCGTTTCCCTACCCAATCCCCTTCAGAAGCCATCAGCTGTGGAGAGCTACACTTCAGCACTCTTACTACAATTTTAAGAGTTCTCTTTGGTGGCTTCTGTCTAGGCTACTGCCTTTCGGGGGGGGGGGATAGGGTGGGGGTGGGGTTGTCGTGACAGAATTTGTGCTCAGTAGCAGGTGAGGCAAGTCAAATCTCTCATTCCAAAAATAACAGGGCAATGTGCCTGCATGGCTTGTCACTCAGATGGCATCCTCCTGGGCTTCAGGCTCACGTAAAGGAGTACACAGCCAATCCAAGTGCCCCTTTGTTCCAGGCAGGAACTCTTGTGCTCAGCTGCTGGTGGTGTGTTTTGTTTAAAGAAAAGAAAAAGGAAAGGAAAGGAGACCAGGGATATGTTTGGTGGAGTTATATGTTATAGTGTAGGGGAAGGGGGTGCCTCTATGGACCATGCTGAGACATCCCTTCCCCTGGAGGGACCAGGCGTACAACAGGTATAGTATAGAATAGAGTTTAGGGCATGGAGAGGGGAGTCGAGGGGTGGTAGAGTCAGATAGAGGCAGAGAGAGAGAGAGAGAGAGAGAGAGAAGAGAAGAGAAGAGAAGAGAAGAGAAGAGAAGAGAAGAGGAGAGGAGAGGTGAGGCGAGGCGTAGAGGAATAGAAACCAGCCATGAATGGGGAGAGAAAGAACAGAGGGGTTACCAAGAGAACAAGAGCTAGAGAGAGAATAGAGTGAGGAGGGGGCAAGCAGCCCCTTTTATAGTGAGTCAGGCACACCTGGCTGTTGCCAAGTAACTGTGGGGCGGAGTCTAGAAGGAATTCCAACAGGTAAGGGGCACTGTTAACTAACAGTCACCAAAAGGGATGATGACTGCCTTCTGGCTGAGGCCGGGGGGGATAGCCCAAGCTTCTCACTTGCTTTTGGGTCCTCTGTCAGGTGACCTTGTGGATTCAGTCCTGTGGGTGGATCCCTCGCTGGACAATAGAGCTGGGCATGTGTACAGGAAAGGAGGGAAGCAGAATATAAAGGAAATGAACAACAACGTTCAAGGTCACTTCCTCAACCCCTCCCCCAAAACTCATGCGAGTGGTCTGAAGTGTTCCGGGTCTTCAGAGTCCTGAAGCACACCACAGGGGTGCTAGAATCTTGACCTGTCCTGCTGGGCTTTCATCTCCACCGTCCTGGAGGCACAAGGTACCATATGTAGGAATCCTGAGGATGTCTGTCCAAGCCCCCAACTCTGTAGACAGTGAAGACCAGGCACATTGTGGATGGAGCACCTCGCACACGCACTGGCAACCCCAACAGCATTGTCGACAGTTCCCAGCCCACCTACCTTGTGGAGGCAAATGCTTTCCAGGAAAATGTTGGCTCTGGTGCCCACCTGGCTAGGCCCCAAAGACCAACTTAGCAAGCAGAAGGGGCTACATCCATGCCAACTGGCCAGCTCTGAATGGGGGCTGGCATCACAGAGAGCCATGAGTTATAGAGAAAACCAAGTCAGGTCCGCAGTCCAAAGCCCTGCTTCTATTCCCAGCCATCTGGTCACTAAGGAAGTGGAGTCTTGGGCACAGTTCCACAGGGCAGCTTTGATGTGTCCTAGACCGGTAGGGGTGGATGTTCCTTCTTATAGACTGCCACGGGCACAGTCACATGAGAAAACCCTGTTTTCAAATCACTCCTTGTACACAGACACCCCATGTGCACACATGATGCTGTCCTAAGTTAAGGTTGGAAATTGGAGTAAGGGATGAGGCAGTTGTTTTAGTGTGCGTGTAAAGTGTGCATGTATGAAGTGTGGGGATCTGGATGTAGGTTTGTGAATGTTTGTGGGTATGTGTATCAGTGACTTCTCTGTGCTGTGATAAAGCACAGGACCTCAGTGACTCCTGAGAGAGTTTAAGACTGCAGAGGGTTAAAATCCTTGTAGTAGGGGTAGAATAGAAGTAGGGTATAGGCATAGTGGCTGAAGAAGCAATCTGAGAGTGACAATTTGAAGCACATATACCAAGCAGAGATGGAAATGGCACAAGTCATTAAACTCGCAAATCCTTATCCCCAGCGATGTACTCCCCTCAGCAAGCGGAAACCTCCAAAACCTCCCCAAACAGCACCACCAGCTGGGAACTAAGTACATATATTACTCAAACCACCACAGTAGGTATGTGTATGGGTGTAGATAAGAATATGCGTGGGAATCGGTTATGGATATATCTATTGTGTATGGATGGTTATGTGTGTGTATGTATATGCTCATGCATGGATGCCTATATATGTAGGTTAATGAGAATGTTTATACATGCATGTGAATATGGATGCGTATAGATGTGGTTACATATGTGTGTGTGTGTGTGTGTGTCGGTGTGGATGCATGTACCTATGTACATTGAGGTATTTTATGCATGTAGAAGTGCACACACACACACACACACACACACACACGACTGAGGAGTATAGATTGTGGTCTTCTATGTGCTTATTCATGTGGATGTGTACTTATGTCTCAGGCCTTTCTCAGGATGCTCTGAAAAGCACTATAGCTTAGAAACAGATTCTTCCTCTGCCTGGGGTGGCCTTCACAAGCAGCGAGTTATAAGAGACTTGTTCAGCAAGAACCTGCCAGATTGCTGTGACCGTGTGTATAAGGTCAAGGGTTTTTCTCAAAGTCTTTGGAGAAGATTTGACTATTAATCAGCTCCCTGTCTTGCTTCTGGTCTCCGGCCCATTCTGTCTGGCTATGCTGAGCACATGCTAGGTCATCTTCCTGGGCAGACGTGGTGGAGCAAAGTGAGGCACCCTCCAGACCTCTGTCTACACTCACATAGGTATATATCCACACCTACGCACATGTATAGCTACATGAACATACACATCTAATCTATACACATGTACACTCACACACATATACACATCCACACAGATTGACTAGCCAGGTAGGCCCAGCTCTGTAGGAAAGCTAGCCCAGAGTGAGTCAATAAGCTGGTTGGCAGCTTTTCTCCTGGTCCCTGCTTCTGTCCATGCCTTGAGCTCCTGCCCTAGTTTCCCACAGTGATGTATTATGATCTGGACGTATAAGCTTAAATAAATACTCTCTTCCCTGAGTTGCTTTAGTTACGGTGTTTATCGTAGCAACAGAGAGCAAACTAATATAGCAGTGAGCAGAACAGCAAGATGGGAAATTGTGGTGATGCGGGACTGGAAAGGAGCCGAGAAACAAGAATTCAAACATAATCAATATTTGCTTAAGGCCCTACTCCCTTCCCCCTTTGTAAACCTGCAGACTTCTAGAACGTGCCAGAAACCCCTTTGCTGGAAAAGGGCATGCAGCACTCCCTTGTGCACCCCAGTAGCTCCTGCTTTTATTTGTCAGATTACAGTCTAATTCCAGACGTCCTAAGAACTACCGTATACATACATAAAGGAGGGCAGGATCACTGAGGAACCGCTGAGCAACGACATTCTAAAGCCATCCAGAATCCTCCATTCTGTCATCACCAGGATCCTGATAAGCCACATTCACACTTGTGTCCACCTTATTCTTTCAGCCCCTCTCTTTTTATAAGCCCCTGTGCTTCTGATGTACGTTAAAATGCACTCAGAACCCTGAAATCAGTTTCACACTGGTTCATCCCAGCATTCTTTTCTACAGCAAAGCCAAGATACAGTCTTGGCTAGGTGGAGTCTCTCTAATGGACCTCCTCAGGCTGCTGACTGAGGAGTTGGTCACCCTGACCAAGATTCCTTAATTAGGCATATCTCTTGCATTTTATTTCAATCTGAACCTCACAGTAATTGTTGGCATTTAGTCTACGCTTCACCCCACAGTTACCTGGCAACAGCCAGGTGTTCTGGATTCACTATAAAAGGGGCTGCTTGCCCCCCTCCCTTTCTCTCTCTCTCTCTCTCTCTCTCTCTCTCTCTCTCTCTCTCTCTCTCTCTCTCTCTCTCCTGGCCCTTACTCTCTCTCCCCATTCCTCTCTCCATGTGCTCATGGCCAGCCTCCTCTCCTCTCCTCTCCTCTCCTCTCCTCTCCTCTCCTCTCCTCTCCTCTCCTCTCCTCTCCTCCCCCCTCCCCTCCTCTCCTCTCCTCCCCCCTCCCCTCCTCCCCTCTCCCCTCCTCTCCCCTTCCCTCCCCTCTCTCTTTCTCTCTCTGCCTTTTTCTCCACTCTCCTCCCCATGCTCTGAATAAACTCTCTTCTACACTACACCATGTACCTCAGGAAGAAGGGTTGCTTCAGCATGGGCCCGCAGGGGCACCCCCTAGCCCCATACTTTACTGAGCCTCCAAGAAACATATTCCTTCCCTTTCTTTCTTTATAAAACACAACTGTAATAAACTCAAAGGCAGACTTGGAGGTCACAGACCCCTTTGTTCTTGCCAGTGTGACCACAGTGAATAAACCTCCTTTCTCAGCTTTTTGATAGTGTTACTTTTCACTTGGTGTATTGGGATGAGATGCCCAGTCTTACTTGCTGGGGCCCCCAGGGCTCAGGATTGTCTTCTAAACCCTCTGATAACAACACCAGCTATGTTGCCAGCTAGCTGACAGAGGGTAGTGTCACGATTTAGGACCATCTAAAATTTGTGTTCCAACCCTGCAAGGAGAATCACACATCTGTGAAAGCAGCTTAGGAAGTTGGAAGAGCGGAGGGCCCAGAGTGTAGCTGGGGATATACACATAGACTTGGGTCCCCAAAGCCTTTCATTTTGACCACTGCTTCTTTTGCTATGTCACAGCACATGCTTTATAAGATCTTCCTTGATGAGGCACAAGGATATGGGCAACCTATGTGGCTGGAGCTTCTAAAAAGGGTGTGTTTTCTGAAATGGAGACCAAACTGGCAGCAGGCTCTGTTCCTATAGAAGCCACAGCCATAAGGGAGAATACAATTCTGACTGTTTCTGATTCCTTTTGTGCTGATTCTCTTTGAATTTTCAAACACTATCCAATGTAAGAGGCTCTCAAATTAAATTGATATGTGCTGAGGTGAGGCAGTGGGGGATGAGCTCTAGAATTCTGTCCTCAGAGTTAGCTGTCTGGCTAAGAAGACACAAATACATGTAATTATAACACCAACTCCCCCACCCACTACTGCTCAGAGAAAGGGGAGAGGGAGGCTTCAGGAGCAGAGTGGAGGAGGGGAACTGGTTCCAGCCCCAGCACCTTTCTATTTCATTAGTGGTCAGGGCCCTGGTCAACCTTAATTACTGGAAGCTTCATTGTGTGTGTGTGGAGGGGGTTGGGGTGAATGGAGGGAATGGGGAACGGGTAGAGGAGGGAGAATCAGGTTTTGTTACTCCACCTAGCACCTTGGTAGACTCATTTTATAGTGAGGCACCAGAAAGTGCCAAGAAATGGCACATCCACAACCCTTAGCTCTCTGAGGTTTCCACTTGAGTGAAATAAACAACCTACTTAGTTACTTTTCAGGGACCCATTTCTTCCCAGGCCACCATATGTAACACAACCTAGGCTACCCTGCCAATAGTTTGTTCTCTCAAGATTGAAGCTGCTAGGAATGCAAGATTAAGGTCTTGGTAAGGCCACACTCCCTCATAAAGCTGCTGGAGCATAGGGGTGAGGGGAATCTTTCCTCTCTCTTCAGTTCACTGGCTCTCTTGCCTTGAGGCTACAACGCTCCAAACTCTGCCCTGGCTACTGTGGTCTCTTTATCCTAATAATCATACCCAAAATTACTTTATTGTTAAATAAAGCCACACTTCTGACGTCTTTGGGGATTAGGACATCAGCATATTTGGGGGGGGGGTGTCGCACACAGAGTCCAAATCCTAACAAGGGATGTTGAAAGAATCAAGACCGAGGCAGGCTGGTACCCACCTTTATTCATAGCACCTGAGGGGTAGACGCTGAGGGATCTCTGTGATTGCCAGGAAAGCTTCGGGCAACATAGACTGTTTTTAAAAAACATAGGCAGTGTGAGATAGATAGGTTTGCCGTGACCCCGTGAACGTCCAGATGGAAACAGACTAAAGAGAAGAACTGCTAGACAGGGGAGGGTCCCTGGGGACGTCTAGCCAGTAGGCATTAACTTCTAGGGGTTGTTTAAACCCGCCCCTCTGTTAGGAAGGGGGTGGGTAACTCACTCAAAGCAACTTGATTTCCCCCAGAACAAGACTGGGTCCCCAGAGTGAAGCACTGGGGCCAGACCCCTTTGAAGTGCAAATGCAGGTCCCTAGTGCAGCCCGCCCCCGGAATAATCAGTGCCTCGCATCTGCTGCCCCGCTAGGTCCTTGCCGGAAGTGCGCCCTGCCAGCTGCTCTGTTCTCTGAGTGGCCCCCTGGCTAAAGTCAGGTGGTTGGAAGGACCGCGGCCCGAGGCAGAGCCGGGTAATCAGCACTTAGCAGGCAGGGGGAATTAGAAAACAGTGTGCTGGTGTGCTCGGCGGCAGCTGCGGGCCCATTTTTGCATCTGTTTAGAAACCTGCTGTCCCGCCGGCGACCCCTGCTGCTTTGCTTGGGCTTTGGAGGGAGCGTGGCCCTTTGTTTAATCGTAGCCTTCTGACAAGAGCCCTGGGGCATCTGGGCAGGTCGCAGAAAGGGGTGCGGGGTGGGGGGCAGATGGGATTCGATCTGAGAGTGACTTGGTGACGAGGGAGTGCAGGTTTAGCTCATTGCGTCATCGCGGTCCAAGCTCATCTTCAGTCTAACCTCAAACCCCAGAGGTATTATTATCGTCGTTATCATATATATATATATATATATATATATATATATATATATATATATATTTTTTTTTTTTAAATGAGACGCCCAAACCAGCATCCCAGACTGAAGGGGTCTGCTCCAAAAGCCAGAGCTTGCGAAAAGTCGATGTAGCAGAGACTGCAGTAGGCATATATATATGGATATATATGGTTTCTAGGGCTTGGATTATCCAAGTTATCCATTTTTCCTTCTAGAAAATATGAATAGTTGTCTGCTGAAAGGTTTGCCCTAAGAAAACACTTAGTATAGCGCGCGCGCGCACACACACACACACACACACACACACACACACACACTCAAAGCACAAGAGTAATCATGTCAATACCTGGGATAGTTACTGTGTCAGGAGCCATCTAGGATAGGCTTAGGCTAGCAGGTGGCCTTCCTGGAGGTTTTGTTTTGTTTTGATTGGGGAGTGGCAGGACCTGGTCTGTGATGGGCGAGCTCAATGGCAAGGTCACAAAGACTTCATCTCAGGATTGCTTCTTGTAGCTGATATGCCTTTCTTGTCGTTATTAAATTGATGTAATAATTCCTGGGCATTAGCCCACCCTACTGATCAGATTTCCTGCAGATCAACATACAGATGAACTTTCATGAATTAATGCTATTTAGATAAATTGATGATTCTATAGAATTTCAGATTTAATTCCAGTAACTTTAGGAAGAAAGATGGTCTTAGCTGCTTTGCTAGAAAGATGTAATAATGTTAGAATCAAGACTAGAATGTTCCCACTCCTCATTAACAGTAAATAAAGGCTGCGTAAATACAGTGAGCTTTCATAATCACACTAAAAGGAGAAATAGGCTTGGGACAAATTTGTGTTCAAGGAAAAACATTTAGGTCCAAGGATAAAGCCACAGGTGTGCACTATGATAAGGCAAGGCCATGTTAAAAAAAAAAAAAAGCTGTTGCTTTGATCTTAAAACAATCTTGCAGAAGGAAACACTGCTTTGAACTTAATAGCAACATCCTTCTGTAACTCCCATTTTATGTAATTTTATCTCTGAGGTAATTTTCTAAAGAACTTTTTGTCTAAGAAGGTATAAAAAGGCCAGAAAAAAGAAATAAAATTGTTTGTTTTTGGATGGCTTGACTTGGGAGCTCTGCCCCACCCATCCATCCATCCATCCATCCATCCATCCATCCATCCGTCCATCCATCCATATGTACACGTCTGTCTGTATTTACATGTGTATGTATGTAAGCCTGCACGGATACTTGTGGAGTTGAGACAGACG
This sequence comes from Rattus norvegicus, assembly GCF_021556685.1. NCBI lineage: Eukaryota > Metazoa > Chordata > Mammalia > Rodentia > Muridae > Rattus > Rattus norvegicus. The sequence continues at coordinate 26,694,497 of NC_141549.1, forward strand.
GTCCGGCCCAGCCGGCGTGTGGGTGTATGAATATGTCTCTGCATATCTGCCTGAATAAAGACTTTTAATTCTTTTCCTTTCCTTCCTCCGTGGTTCACAAACAGTTAACCAGAAGTGTCTGGCTGCCTGGACATAGAAGGGAGAGACGGCAGTAAATCCCTTACCTAATTACCCTGCTGTTAGCAACAACTGTCAGTAGATCCAGAGGCCAGCAGCTTCTGGCCTCAGAGTAACTAAAGTCAAGAGAGGTATATGTTATTATAGAAAGCAACTCTACCTTCTCCCAAGACCTTGCCACTGTCACTCTTCTCCTTCTTCAGTTTTGCCTCTGATCTCTTCAGAGAGGACCCCCACCAGGGCTAAGCTTCTGGCACCGCTGACAGCCAGAAAGTGCACATAAAGAGAAGATCCTTGAGGAAATACAAGTGCCATCTGGTTTCAGGCAGGCTTTGGTGTCTTGGAATATATTTTTCTAGGAATAGTCATGCTTCCCGCCTGCTTGTTTTCCACTAGAGAAAAGATGCAAGGGCAGCCATTGGGTTTTGTCACATGGTGCAAAGGATAAAAGGTTTCTTAGGAGTCTTTAAAGCCCAGGAATTTCCCATGACATGGAGGGGACAGCTGAGGCTGCACCTCTGGGGCATGCCGTAAAAGCACAGTGGAAATACTATTCGGATCTGACTCTCAATGTGCAGTTTCCTCACCAGGTTAACTCATGGCTGTTCCCAGAATTCCCTTGGTTAATGAAATCCAGTGGTTTCAGAAAGCCTTTAGCTCACTGCCAGGCTTACAATAAGTATCAACTCCAGCCACTGTTCTCCAACCCCAGGGGAAGAAATCTTGGTGAGGTTTTTGGTGTGCAACAGTTGAGACTACAAAGACAGGGGCTGGGGATTTAGCTCAGTGGCAGAGCGCTTACCTAGGAAGCACAAGGCCCTGGGTTCGGTCCCCAGCTCCGAAAAAAAGAACCCAAAAAAAAAAAAAAAAAAAAAAGAGACTACAAAGACAGACCCGGGTGGAATGAGAGCAAGGGAAGGAAAAGAAACGAAATTCTAGTATTTCACTCAGGTATCTCCGAGGAACACCAGAGGCCCTCTGCTGGCCAAAGACTTCAACTGCTCTTCTGCATAGTTTATCGACACCTTGTGGTGAAAACTGGAAATGCAGAAAGTGTTACAACTTTGAAAATTACTGTACTCTTAGAACGGGGTTAAAAATACTGACAACCTGAGAAACTGTTGGGAATTAATGACTTCTGGGAAGGGAGAATCCTTTTGCTTCAGAGATGGTTAGCTTTGGAGGCTACCCACAGTCCCACATCCATGCACAGGCAAGCAGCACTAAGTGGACTCATTTTATTTTTCCTTTTTTTTAAATTGGCTATTTTCTTTATTTACATTTCAAATGATATCCCCTTTCCCAGCTTCCCCTCTGGAAACCCCCATCCCATCTTCCCTCTCCCTGCTTCTATAAGGATGCTCCCCTACCCACCCACTCCTTCCCACCTCCCCACCCTGGCTTTCCCCTACACTGGGGCATCAAGCCTTCACAGGACCAAGGGCTTCTCCTCCCATTGATGCCTGACAAGGCCATCCTTTGCTACATATGAGGCTGGAGCCATGGGTCACTTCATGTGTATTCTTTGGTTGGTGGGAGCACTGGGGTGTCTGGTTGGTTGATATTGTTCTTCCTATGGGATTGCAAACCCCTTCAGCTCCTTCGGTCCTTTCTCTAACTCCTCCATTGAGGACCCTGTGCTCAGTCCAATGGTTGTCTGGAGCATCTGCCTCTGTATTTGTCAGGCTCTGGCAGAGCCTCTCAGAAGACAGCAATATCAGGCTCCTGTCAGCATGCAACTCTTGGCATCAGCAATAGTGTCTGGGTTTGGTGAATGTATGTGGGATGGATTCCCAGGTGTGGCAGTCTCTGGATGACCTTTCCTTCAGTCTCTGCTCCACACTTTCCATATTTCCTCCTGGGAGTATTTTATTCCCCCTTCTAAGAAGGACTAAAGCATCCACTTCAGGTCTGTAAATTTTATCTTGGGTATTCCCAGCTTTGGGGCTAATATCCATTTATCAGTGACTACATATCATGTGTGTTCTTTTGTGACTAGTTACCTCACTCAGGATATTTTCTAGTTCTATCCATTTGCCTAAAAATTTCATGAAGTCATTGCCTTTAACAGGTGAGTAGTACTCTATTGTGTAAACATACCACATTTTCTGAATCTATTCTTCTATTGAGGGAAAATCTGGTTTTTTTTTCCAGCTTCTGGCTATTATAAATAAGGCTGCTATGAACATAGTGGAGTATGTGTCCTTGTTATATGTTGGAGCATCTTTTGGGTATATGCCCAGGAGTGGTATAGCTGGGTCCAATTTTCTGAGGAACCTCCAGACTGATTTCCAGAGTGGTTGTATCAGCTTGCAATCCCACAAAAATGGAGGAGTGTTCCTCTTTCTCCACATCCTTGCCAACAGCTGCTGTCACCTGAGTTTTTGATCTTAGCCATTCTGACTGGTTGTGAGGTGGAATCTCAGGGTTGTTTTGATTTGCATTTAAGTGGACTCATTTTAAATAGGGGTAGTTCCTACTCAGGTCCCTGGCTTGCCACACTGGACTAACCCTTAAGGAAGAAGGAAGATCCTGTTCTCTACATTAGATATACTACATGCACAAGGCAAGTGAGACACATATACACAAAAGCACAACTATGCAAACCTCTTTCATGGTGATCCCAAAGTGTAAACGACCCAAATGCCCACCAATCGGTGAATGGATATGTGCCACATAATTCATCTAGATATTACTCAGAAATAAAAATAAATGAATTGTGGCATGTTTTAACATTAAGAATCTTATTGAAATAAGATAGACACAAAAATAACATACTATGATTCTAAAATAGACAGAAGAGACAAATCCACACAGGAGGATGAGTAGCAGTTACCTGGGACAGGCTGTGGTTGGGGGGAAATAGGGAATGACTTCTAGTTGGTACAGCACTGAATGGGGACTGTCCTCCTGTAAATACACAAACCTGTCCCTGTATTAAATACCTTCCTGGCTTAATACATGCATTTCACAGTTCAGAAAGCCTAGCAAGATGCTTGGGTAACTGTGGTGTATTTTCACAAAGTGTTGAGGCACTGAAGAGTTAAATGACCCATGGGTACACCCTCAAACAGGGACAAAACAGATGCTAGAAAGGGCTTCTTAGAGGTCATACCTGTTTTGAATGGTTGTGGTGGCACATCTGCAAACACGTCCTGTGCTCCCAAAAGCCAGCCTAGCCTGCATCCAAACTTCTTACTGCAGCAATCAGAGGGAGCTACTCCTAAATAAACTCAGACACTGGCCACACAATACAGGCCACTGCTAGCCAGAACCCACTACTTCCATGAAGGGACCTGAAAGGGAAAGGCTGGGAAGTCTTCCTGTGTCAGCTACCTCAACTTCACTTGTAACTGCACCTCATACCCAGCCCGAGTCCTTTGGGTCCAGATTTGTCTCATGTTAGTCCCATCCTCTCATCAGATTCTGTCACTTTAGTCAAATACCTATGATGGGACAAGGGCCGGAAGCTCGCAGAGCACCTTGAAGAACAGTGTTTGCTGAAACAACTGACCAAAAAGGGAGGCAGAGTACTAGACCCACTAGAGGCTTTAAAAGCTGTTCTAGGGTCCTGGAGGAATGGCTGTGTTACTTACTGCCCCAGATTCAGTGGCCAGCACCTCTGTAGTATTGCCAGGGAAATGTTTCCTTGTTTTCTCCTATTCACCTTTCTTCTCTCCTGTGGGACTTTAAACTTCCTGATGCTAAGAAAACAGGTGTTCGGAACTATGCCCGCGACTGTCTATGAAACTAAAAACAAAAGACCCTTTCCTTCGCTGCTGCTTTGAGGTTGAACCCGGAGTCTCACATATACTAAGCAGGCAAGTTTTCTAGTATTGACATGTATTCTTAGCCACAAGAACTTAGATGTTCATTTTGGTTAGATGAGCTGTTGCCTAATCATGCCACCGACTGGCCCACACAGGACACTGATCTCATATACTGCTGGTCTATGCATTCACCAGCAGCCCTGGCTCTCCTAGAACTATCTTTGTAGACCGAGCTTATCTACAACTCGCAGGTCTGCTGTACCTGCCTCCCGAGTGCCGAGGTTGAAGCTGTGCCATCACACTGGGAATCTCTTCTTGGATGTGACTCTTCACGTCTCACATACGTATGGTCTGTGGTGGCTTTAGTTTAATGACGGAAGGCAGTCGTGACAGCTAAACTATCAAGTGTGACACAGGGCAACTTGATCTTTAGAGTTACTGACAGAATTCTGTGCTTACCTGTACTTTCCAAGTTCTGTCTGCACAATGCGTATGTGATGAGTGAACCATTAATGAAATTGGTCAACTGCTAGGGCTACGCCTGAGCGCTGCTAGAGAGTAGGTCCGGGAAAAGCACAACAGAACCAGGGAACAGAATGTCTTAGTTCAGAGCACGGTGAGGTTTGCAGTCATTTTAACTTGGATCAGTCCTGGCCTCACTGGCTTGGTCCCAAGTTCAGCATCTGCAGGACTTCTGGTTATCCACATGGGCAAGGCTTGGATTCTCAGAGGCTAAGAACCCCACTTGCCTTCCGAAAATACACAGAAAGAAAAGATGTACAAAGATCCCATGAAAGGGAAGATTTGGGTTTAAATGCTGCTCAGTGCTGGAAGAGGCAAGCTTCCTTTACTGATGGAATGAAGGGCTGTCTGCAGGCAGGAGCATGCCACAGTATGAACGCACACACACTCACACTCACACACACACACACTTACACACACATACACACTCACTCACTCACACACTCACATACACGCTCACTCACACGCACACTCACACACACGCGCACACACACTCACACACACTCACACACTCTCACACACGCACACTCACACACACACTCACACACACGCACACTCACACACGCACACTCACACACACTCACACACACTCACTCACACGCACACTCACACACACACTCACACACACGCACACTCACACACGCACACTCACACACACTCACACACACTCACTCACACACACTCACACGCACACTCACACACACGCACACTCACACACACACGCACACTCACACACGCGCACACTCACACACGCACACTCACACACGCACACACTCACACACGCACACTCACACACGCACACTCACACACACGCACACTCACACACTCTCACTGTTTTCAGACACACCAGAAGAGGGAATCGGATCCCATTACAGATGGTTGTGAGCCACCATGTGGTTGCTGGGAACTGAACTCAGAACCTCTGGAAGAGCAGTCAGTGCTCTTAACCCCGGAGCCCTTCTTTTGTTTTGTTTTTAAGGATTTACTCTCTTGTCCCAGAGGAAGCCTCTTAAAAGTTCCTCTTTTCTGCTTTGTAGATCAGGGGCTTGAACTCTGGCCTTCAAGACTATGCACCAGACTTACCCACTGAATCGTCTCCCTACTCTGCCTGGCTTTTAAAAGTTACAGGAAAAGTTTATTTTCATTAGATAAAGCAGCTTCTTAGAGCCTTCGTCTGACTTGGAGCTTGACCGGAGGCACCGTCTGGTTCTGCGAGCCAGAGTGCTCATTCACGGACAGTCAGCGCTGGGCCTGGCCTCCCAGAGCTGTGTGTGTGGCCTGTGTTGCTCTGTGGAGGGATATGCATTTTGAGGTATATGCTTTTGGCACTAGGAGAGCTGGGGCTGCTGGTAAATGTGTATACTTAGAGATGAGTGTCCTGTGTGGGTCAGTCAGTGGCATAAATTAGGCAACAGCTCATCTAACCAAAGTGAGCATCTAAGTTCTTGTGGCTAAGGTCGATGCTAGAATTCCCTTTCTTCACTTCACAAGCCAACTGCAATGTGATCATGTATGTTGGTGGCTCTAGACTACCGATGGCTTTGGCACATACCCACACCACCTATGCCTCTTACTAAAGTTCTAGGACTTCAGAACTAAAGATCCCAGACGCTAGAGTACTGGGAACTCAGGTACTTAAGGAGGGGATGCTGGAGGGAGACACGGAACAACGGGAAGGACACTGGATTGGATAAAGGGCTAGCCTCTGGTACCTGCTCTGCCATTCTTTGATAATGATTGTCAAAGAAAAAGCAAAAATTTATATGGAACAAGGCCATTGCTACTTGAAACCCAACAGATTATTCAACTTATAAAATTCTCTATGAGCAGGGAGAAAGAATCTTTTGAAGAAAAATAGTGACATGTATGTTACTATAGCTCACTGAGCACAGGTGCATGTGTGTTCCAACCAAGCTGGCAACCCTCAGACTACTACACACCAGCCAGTCTTGTTCACCCAGGCCTCCGACCTTAGGGGTACTAGTCAGATGTCTGCTTTCCCCTAAACAGGAAGTACGGCCGACTGGTCAGGAGGACTCAACAATTCCTAGTAGACACTGAGTGCACAAACAATTCCTGGTGAGTGACTGACTGGAAGAGATTTCTCATTGCTCTCAAACATGAGTCATGAGGGTACTAGTTGCCACGGAAGAGGGGCACCACTGGTTCCCTGAGCATGAGGGAGGTGTTCAACCCTGAACTGGAGTAACAGTTTGGTATAAAATCACTTAGGCTATGGTAAGAAATGCCATTTTTATCTTAAATAAATGAAAAACTCCAGCAAGTAAAACCACATCCTTATACTTAACGCTCTTCTGCATAAAAAAAAATCCCCTTAAGAAGTGCGTGTGTGTTTTATGTGTTTTAAGACAGTTCAGTCCAGTCCAATCCAGTAGACTTGAACTCAAGCATTTGAATATGACAGTAGATTCCTGATTCTCCGTCTGCCTGGACTTTAGGCATGACCTGTCAGACACAGCCCCTCTACTGTTCTTGGTGTCATCTTACTGGACGCTGACTGGAGCTCACTGCCTTCCATCCAGCCTAAGATACTAAGAGCAGACCCTGAGGACACTTCACCCTGCTCACCCTCACAGGAAAGCAGCACATTGAGGTACTGCGGACATTCATCTGCAGATGGCCTTTCACTCAGGTAAACAATCTACAGAGCGTCGCCCAGCTGTTTGAAGAGTCCCTTACAAAATGTTTTCACTAAAAAACTAACAAACTAGCAGGAATGCTGCTTAACCAAGCAGCCCTACATGCTGCAGGAGGGTCAATCTATTTTTTTAAAAAGATTTATATATAAATATATATATATAAAGATACATATAAATTTATATATAAAGATATATATATATAAATTTTATATATACTTATATATAGATATTTATATACATCTGCATGCTTGCATATGCACTGTTTTCCCATGCACCAGAAGAGGGAATCAAGTCCATTACAGATGGATGAAGAGTCACTGTGTGTTGCTGGGAGTAGAACGCAGGAAATAGTTTAGGAGGAACAGACAAGTGCTTTTGACCGCTGAGCCATCTCTCCAGCCCCTCTACTGGTCTTGATAAAGGTTTAATAAGTACAGCCTGAGGACTGCTGGACACACAGATGGCTTCTTCAAGCCCTCAGGAATATGAAGCATACTCACATCCTGCTGTTCGTCTCCAGAGAAAACACGGAGTCATTTCAGGTAATTTCCATTTAATTTAACATTTATTTTCATTTATAACGAGATGTCACATTTTCTACATTAAAATATAATCATGCTGACCGCCCCCCCATCCCCTCAGAGAAAAACAACTGGAAGGTGGAATGCTCGGAGTGGGGAAGTTATGGCTGCACCTGAGAACACACAGCACAGAGACCCAAACAGCAGACACGGCAGAGGCACACAGAATACAGCTAAGAGCTCAAGCCAGGAAGGGGCAGGAATGAAAGAAACATTGCTACACGTGCCACAAGATCACCCAGAAAAGGGAGAGCTGAGTCAGAAAGCTTGAGGACTGAGCAGAGTTTAAAGCATCCACAAACCTAAGGCAAGTCATCTCCATGCCCCACCTCAGGATCTGGAGGGCAATGCAGAGACCTAAGCCACCATAAACACAAGATGAGGGTGGGATGTAGGTTTTCTTAACTGTGCCCCAGCATTTTCCAAGTCTCAGTTCTCCTATGACTGCAGCCCAGTGGGGGTCATCAGCACAAGGCACGCCACCCCTGCAGGAGAATGCCGCTGCACAGTGGTGCCTGACTCTTTAGGCCTCAAAGAGAAAGATGGCCACACAGGAATCCCAACTCGCAGCACTGGCAGAACAGAACTCTTTTCCTAAGAAAACTCAAGCAGACAGTAAAACCCATCTGCACAGAGCAGAGGACAGACCCACAGGTACACTAGTACTCCAGAGGGAGGCTCAGCCACGAGCCTCATGGTTCTTCTGAAAGGAGAATTCTTCCAGTCTCCACCTTGCCCCTAAATTTGAGACTGAAGCATTTTAACTTCAAAACAGTGATACTCTTAAGGGAGTTGAGAGGTAGGGTTTGGGAGACCCAAACAAGACATTATTCGCAACTAGCTCTCCACTATGTACAAATAGATACACCGGTAAGCAAGCCTCACCTCCGCCACTTTAAAGACAGCACAGAAGGTGAGGTTCTGAGCGGGGATCTCTCAATCGGTTAGCAGTTTAAACGCTGAACACTGGCACAACAGTTACCTAGCCTTTGTCTTTAATTACAGGGTAACAGGTGAACTCCCACACACAGGTGGGATGGAGGAGTGCAAAAGGAATCAGCAAACAGAACCAGCACTTCACAAGAGGGTCGAGCCGCACAAGCAGCAGCAGCTAGTGCTTTGCAGAGTCTCGAGGGTAAAATTCGCTCAGGGTACTCTGAGGGATCCTCTTCAGCATTTCTTTGGGGAAGATTCGAAGCAACTGCCAGCCAATGTCCAAAGTCTCATAGACAGTTCGATTTTCATAGGGACCTAAAATATTAATACTGAATTAATGACAGCGCACTTCCAATTCCCCTGTGAAACTCAGCATTCTGTCTGTGGACAAGCAAGCGGGGTAGGCACAAAGTATAGGAAAGGAAACATGGGTTAGGACTCGAGACTAGAAAGGAGGGCACGAAGTAGCACAGAGATCAGAGGTGAGAGGAGGTCCACGGGCAGTGTGTGTGTTGGTGTAAGGGGTTGAACTGGACAGAGACAGAGACAGAGACAGAGACGGTCCTTAAACTATGCAAACTAGCATTGTGTTCAAACATCAGCAAAAAGTGGATTGTAGGACATAGGGCACAGGAGAAAAAGCTGGGCTTGCAAGAGTCCACAGAGACTCTGAGAAAGCCTTAAATGCCACAGGCAGACTAATATTACAGGTCAGTGGTTTTCAAAAACTTAATTTTTGAGACAGGGTCTCATTGAGTGGTCCAGGCTAGCTTCAAACTCAACTGCAGAAATTACAGGCCAATCAAATAATTATATTTAATACAGCAGAATTAAATAAACTCCTTAAAAAGAAAAGTCTTTAAGCACAAGATTAAGAGTGGCTGGGGTTCTGGGCTCCTTTCTTTAGACAACCTAACTATATATTTTACGTTTTGCATTAAAAAAACAAAACAAAACAAAACTAAATCCCAACAAGTTCAATGGTGTACAGCTCATTGGTTAAACACGTGCCTAGCACGTGTTGGTTAGACCCAGGACCATTAAACAACTAAGCTACTGCGTATCTGAGACGACCTCAATATCAACTGAATGCAGGTAGATGCAATGCAAGCAAAAGAGCGCAGGAACTCTACGTGCACCACTTGAGGGCTGTTCCAAAGCAGCACTGAAGTCGAGAACGGAGGATTTCTAAGACTCAGGAGGAAGAACAGCTAGGATGAGCAAAACAGCAGATACCCACATGCCATGCAGGGAAACTCACTAGAGGGTTTTATAAGAGAAACAACTAATAAAATTACGAATAGTTATCCCCGAGCTGAGAGAGTGGTGGAAAGCTGCGTCCAGTGGCCAAGCATAGAACAAGGCTTTGAATGAGGGTCTCAGACCTCAGACCTGCTTACACACCTCACCTTCACAACCACCCAGGAGCCCCAGTCTCCAGCCACACCTGTCTACTGAGCCAGAATTATTCTTCTGCCGACTGGTTGATTCAAAAGCAAATCAAAGTTTGAGAACTCCTGGACAAAATATTGTAGTGGGAATACAAAAGTAATAGAGCAAGAACACTGTGAGTAATTACCTGACACGAAGGAAGGTTAAGAATGCTGCCCAGGCAACCGGACTAGTGAGTTATTACCAAAAAAAAGAAAGTGGGACAGGTTGGGGATATAGTATACATGAGCAGTTAGAGGAGAACTGGAATTGAGATGGTAGATGTGTATTATCTTATTTCATTGTGCATACACACTAGATTCTCAAAACAAAACAAAACCCAAGCCACCCAACTGAGAAACACACGGACCAGAGTGCACAGGCAAGGAGGGTGGTCAGCTGGGGAAAAGTCTCATTCTGGTCACTGGGACCTTAGGGATAGATAATACCTCACAAAAAGGCAGGCTTATGGCAGGTAGAGGTGTGGGAGCGGAGAGACAGGTAATGATTGTATTCAGCAAGTTAGAGCCTACAGCACAGTGACAGTCAATGGGTAGGAAGAAAGAAAAAACAGCAAAAAATGTGTTGGGCTTTCTGAAATATAATTAGAGCTTCCCTGCAGATGTGCAGAAGGCACAAGGGAGTCAGAGGTTAAGACAATGGCGGATTTGCAAGAAGCTTAACAATTCTGAGATGCTTTGTTTGAAAGGAATCATCTTACCCTGAGTAATGAAGTTTTTCTCAAACTTCTGCAGAAATTCCAAGTAAAGGAGGTCATCTGAGGTCAGGGCTTCTTCTCCCACCACAGCTTTCATGGCTTGCACATCCTTACCGATAGCATAGCATGCGTACTGAAGGGAGAGAGGGACATGTCAACAGCCCAGGACATTCAACTCTTTATTACAGTCTCCTGCAAAGAGGCCTTCAGGCATGCAACGCCAGACATGTGCAACACTGCAAAAATATACTGCCTCACACTGCCAACGACGTGATTATAGACAGAAAGCAAGATACAGAGCCAAAGAGAGATCTCTGCAGGTTTCTTTAAAAGCCTGTGATTTCACAGGTTTGCATTTCTACTGCACAGTCAGGTATTTTCCTTTTAAGTTTGATGGCACTGAGGACCTCACAGAATATATACAGCTGAACGCTTCAGTGCTCTGTTTGCTGCTTAATATGTTACACAACAAATATGTGACGGCATCCGTGCAGACATCTGAAACTAGTGTTTAAAAGAACACATTGCTTTTTGTTTTTATTTTCATCCTTAAAATTTTATCATTTATCATTTATATTATTATTATTATTGTTATTATTATTATTATTAAACTAAGGGCTGGAAAGACAGCTCAGTAGTTAAGAACACTGGCTGTTCTTCTAAAGGACCCGGGAACCATACTGGACTCCAATATTCACATGGCAGCTAACCAGCCTCAGTAACTCTAGGCCCAGGGGATCCCAAACCTTCTCTGGTCTTGGGATCATACAGTGCACAGATATTCATGCCAGTATAACTCCAACAACAATAAGTAAATAGATGAATACATAGGGATGGAATATCCCAGAAAATTCTTCTGCCTTAGCCTTGGAATACTGGGGTTCAGGTGTGTTCTATCCAAGCCTAGTAGGTTGACTGGTTTTATTTTTCAAAGACTTTACTTTATACACATGAGTGTTTTGTATGCATGTATTTAAGTATACCACATACATGTCTGGTAACCTCCAAGGTCAGAAGAAGGTCAGTTCCTTTAGACCTGGAGTTACAAATGGTTGTAAGCCATCGTGTGAGTCCTCTTGCAAGAACACAAAATGCTTTTAACCACTGAGTCATCTCTGCAGTCCCAAGCTTGGTATTTTATTCTTGATTAGCATCATTTTTCTTTAAAAAAAAAAAAAAAAAAGAAGCTGCTTTGTTCTACAGAGTTATTATTCTAACCAAACCAACACTGAAATTCTACTTGTATGGGAAGAAAAAAAGTGACAGAAAGAAGAGTTATGGGGAAGGCAGCAGAACATAAGGAGAAAGCAGTCTTTCAGACATCGTCCTTAGAAGAGCACACATACCAACTGGTTAGACACATCAGCATGATCCTTCCTGGTCATTCCTTCTCCAATAGCTGACTTCATTAACCGAGAGAGTGAGGGCAGCACATTAATAGGAGGGTAAATCTGGGGTAGAACAGGAAGAAAATTAACTATGTAAATGTCAAGCTTTACTGTACAGAGACATTTTAAAGTCACTAGTATGCCTCATATCATATCATAAATTTACAAGCACCATTTTCCTAGATGAGGTCTAGAGTCTTATATTCTAGGGAACAACAGTAGTGAGAAATACCTGGGATACAGTATTTCTTTTGAGAATTAGATCCAAGAGAGTGAAATAGAGAGAGCACAACGTTGTTTTGGAAATCTTCAGTTTCAACTGCCTGGACTACCAAAGTATCCACTTAAAAAACCTTCTGCATGGACTCAAAAATCTTACAAGCAGAATAAAAAGTTCATAATAATTTCCCCTAAAAGATGACTTTAGAAATCTGATGCAAAACCAACAAAAATCCTGTTTTTCTCATTTCATGCCATATAGTAGCACTTTTAGCATAGAGTTCTCTGCAAAAAAGGAAAAAAGTTCCTTGAGATAAATGATCCCATTCAAAGGCAAATAAATAAAAATGGTAATTTTTAATTCTGACATTGCTTACTGACTTTAGTTTATAGAAATGACAATTTTACAGTCATATTAAAACAACTCAGATACTTCCTAAGCAAAATAGCCCCAAAGAGCAAATAAGTCAGTAGAGAGTGAGAGCAGCTTCAAGCCCCCAGCTGTTCAAGAGGCAGTACCTGTCTGTTGTGCAGCTGTCTGTCCACATAGATCTGGCCCTCAGTAATATACCCAGTCAAGTCAGGGATAGGATGAGTGATATCTGTCAGAGGAAGACATAGGGCATTAAAGTACATCTCTACCTGTCTGCTAAGAGCTACAGAGAATAATTTTCTGTGATCATGTACTGGTGCTGTCTAATACAGTAGTGTGACGGTTAACTTTGTCAGCTGAATACAACCTGGGAAAAGTGTCTTTTTTGGTTTGGTCTGTGAGCATATCTGTAGGGAATTATCTTTTTTCCTTTTAAACTTTATTTATTTAATGTATGAGTGCTCTATTGCATATCCACAGGCCAGAAGAGGGCATCATATCTCCTTATAGATGACTGTGAGCCACCAATGTGGTTGCTGGGAATTGAACTCAGGACCTCTGGAAGAGCAGCCAGTGCTCTGAACTGCTGAGCCATCTCTCCAGCCCAGGAATTATCTTAATTAAATTAGTTACTACCTAGATACTCTACCATGGATGTAGCCATTCTGTAGGCAGGGTGTTCTCACCCATATGTAAGCTGTGAAGATCCTGAGCATCCAGATTTCTCTGCTCTTAACCATGGATGCAAAGTGACTAGCTGTTTAAAGCTCCCGCCTTGCCTTTCTGACAATAGATTGTATCTGGAATTATAAACTCAGACACCCCTTCTTCTCTAAGGCGCTTTTTTGCCAGGGTGTTCTGTCATAGCAATAGACATGGAGGCAGGACAGACAAGCATTTGCTAAACATGGCTACGGAGCACCTGAGTGTAGCTAACGAAACGGAAGGACTTAATTTGAAATTTCATTTTAATCAACTTGAATTTGAATACAGGGCAATGTGCCATTTCATTTGTTCAGTTACATTAGTTCCAACATTTGCTGTGCACTATGAAATAGACTGGCTTTCTTAGCATAACGTAAGGTCCTATTTTAAGCACTAAGCTTTATGTAAACATAGGGTGCACAGGCACCACAGTGCTGCACAGGCAGCCCCCAAAGACCATGCCACACTGTGTGCTTCTGACTCGAGGATGAAGACAGCGCCTTCTGTCTGCTCTTCTGAAACATGTCATGTCTACGTCACAAGCAATGCTCAGAACTGCTACTGTGGGTTGTGAATCCAGACGGTGAGCTTCGGAGCTATGACTTCCGAACCTAACAAACCATTCTGCTTCCCTGTGCCTCAGCACCATGGTGAGGCTCAAACCAGAGACCATTTACAAAGCACTCCTAACATGCTAGTACAGCTTTTAAAAACGAAACACAAACCAAAGGGCCTGGTGTTGGGGAGTTCTGCAGGGGCCCACCCTGGGCACACACAGCACTGCTGCACTGTGTAAGCACACAGGCCCAGGGAAAGCAGGCTGCTCCTTGCTCGAGCTGGAGTCTCAGAAGTCTGTGGTCTTCACATCTATGCTCGTCGCTACACGTTTAACTATTTACTCTAACTGTGACTGGCTCGCAAGAAAACCCACATTAAGTAGAAACAAATTCTTCATAACTAAGACAGTGCTCTGAAAACTGCAGACATTCAATTAATACTCATAAATAAAAATTTAAAATTCAAATTACAAAGAAAATTGTTTTTCTTACAAAAAGTGGTAAGGACAATTAGAAATAATCTTTAACTGAAAATGGTATTTGGGTATAAGTATCTAGTTAAGGTAAACCTCAAGAGGTCAGGCTCTCAAAAGAATTGTAACTCAAAAAGACAGAGGGTTGACTTCTGCCCTATCCAGGGCTAAGGAGCTGGAAAGGCCCTCGGCACCAAGCCTGATGGATTGCCTGGGCTCCCTAGGACCTACATAGTAGGGGAGAGCTCATGCTGGCCAAGCTGTTCTCTGATATGTGAAAGCACTTCCCCCATGCACATGAATAAATAAATTACTAACACTTACACACACTCTCACAAGTACAAAAGCCCTGAATACGATTAGGTCTAGCACAATCGAAGATGCAAACTTACCATCATTGGGCATGGTGAGAATAGGGATTTGGGTAATAGAGCCATTTCTACCTTCCACTCGCCCAGCGCGTTCATAGATGGTGGCTAAATCCGTATACATGTAGCCGGGGAAGCCTCGCCGACCAGGAACCTCTTCCCTGGCAGCTGAAACCTGATAACAAATCAGAGAAGGAGAGTGCCATGACACATCAGAGTAAGCAACAGTCTGGCTAGGTCTGCTCAAATGTGCCCAACAAAGTATTAAAACTTATGTTTGTAAAGCAAGACTGCTGAAAATTAAAAGGAGTCTGAAATTCAGTTGGAGCTGGAAGGGTTGATGCCACTCTCAGATTCTATCCATAGGTCGTTTCCTCTATTTTAGGTTTGCTAAGGACTATGTACTTTTCTCAACTCCGAATAGACAGAAATCTTAAATAAAATGAGCGACAATAATAAATACTATGTGGATAAATAAATTCTGTGAAAGGAATTTAATTGGGTGTGGTGGTATAAACCAGTAAGGCAGGAGGTCTCTGTAAGTTCAAAGACAGCCTGGACCACACTGAGACCCAGCCAAGTAGCGTTAATTCCAAAGCTTAGATTATCAATTCATTAACTACATCATGATGCAAACCAATCACTTTTATGTAAAACTGTCCCACTGAGGTCAAGAGGAGGAGCACACACCAAGAACCAATCCCTTGATACACGCATACACTAGTCATTCAGATCTTCACACCAGCCAGGCAGGAAAGTTTATCTCAAACTTGCAGCCAGAACTGAGCCTCAAGTAAGTTTCCCAAGATTAAAAAGGTAGAACCCAGCGGCCCAGATCGAGAATCCCAACACTTTGGAGAGGCAGGCAGATGGAAGTTTTAGGTCAATCTCAGCTCCACAATACGTTTTCAAGATCAGACTGGGCTACATACGCCTGATCAGAGAGCCAGGAGTCTACGCCACCACACAAAATATAATTAGTGCCTTCCTTAATTAAAATATAAACATGCATATGAGAACAGGTACTGCATGATCCTACCTCACAAGAACCTCAGAGTATTACAGTGTGGATTCGTGCAATGCTATTCAAAGTGTGAGACACAGACCTGTGGCCATCGGTGCACAGTAGAGCTGTCTTGGTGACTGTAAGAATGTTGATGCTGTTGAACCTCACATGAAGTAAACCCAGGTTTGTAAGTTGTTGGTCTTTAAAAATACCTCTTTCTTAGCTCATTTTAGTTTTCCTTAACAATGGTGTGGATCTGCTTCAATGAAGGGAAGACTCTAGTTTTTCAGAGTCAATGTAAACACTGTGACAATGTGGTAATGATCTTGGGGACTTTAAAATGCAGGTCATTAGAGAGCAGGTTTCCTCAGTCTTTTCATGTACTCAAGTGTTAACTTATTAAGATTATCAGGAACTTGTCTTAAAACACAGAAGACTGAGGGTATTTTAAGACAAGTGCCTGGTATTTTTAATTAGAAACAGAGACCGGAGAGGCTAGAGAGATGGCACAGCAGGTTAAGAGCATTTGCTGAGGTCCTGGGTTCAGTTTCAAGCACCCACACTGGATCTGCACAACCATCACTTCCAGGGCATTCGATGCCATCCTCTGGTCTCCGTGAGCACACACACACTCAGACATACACAATCAAACACATCTTTTTTTTAAATTAGGAATTTGAAAAGAGTTAACACACAGTGGGTCGAGTTCCTGGAAACGTAACACTACCACCAGCTTGTGGTGTTTTCTTACTTCTTAAGCCCTAGCTAAGGGCAGTGGCAGTGCGATAAGCTGGCTATTAATTTTAATCTCAGCCTCTACTGTTTCCAAGGTGACAGAAACTAAAAAGCTGTTCTTTCTGTTTTGATGAAGATAATCTACAAACCAATCAGTAACAAGCTCAAAGATATGGTTAAAGAAAACCAGAAACTTAGGAAAGAGCAAGGTAACCCTACACTTGACACATTTTGTTTGAGGAAAAGAAATAAAGGGAAGAAGGAAAAGTTACCTCTCGAAGTGCTTCAGCGTAAGAACTCATATCTGTCAGGATGACCAGGACATGCTTCTCACACTGGTAAGCCAGAAACTCAGCGGTGGTCAGAGCCAGGCGAGGAGTGATGATCCTCTCGATACTGAAAGGGAACACAAGCTCCAGGTCACTCAAAAGCCATAACGGAAACAATTCTGGAAACAGCAGCAGCTTCCTTTTGACATTCTTAGTACACAGAGGAGAGGAACACAATCGCCACTTTAAAGATGAGAAGCAAGCTTTACTTACGTTGGGTCATTAGCCAGATTCAAGAAAAGGCAGACATTGTCCATTGAGCCATTTTCTTCAAAGTCAGATTTGAAGAACCGGGCTGTTTCCATGTTTACCTAAGTATCAGTGACTTCATCAGTGCAGGGCACAAGAAAATTCTCAACATCTGTTTCTGACAGAGGCCAAGCTATGAATCTAAATTGTTCTATCTTTTAAAAGTCCAACCTCTCCTCCTCTCTCCTCCTCCTCTCCTTTCTCTGCACGTGTACAAACATTTCTCTTTTTCTCCCTCCTCCACTGTGGTGACTCCCCTGGCCTTAACCTTTGGGCCAGTGATTACGCCAGAGAGCAGCTTCCCAATAAACCTGCCTTTAGTACAGCCTTAAAATATATATTTTCAAGCATCCATTTTTTTTCTTTTTCTTTTTAAATGTAAGTCAGAGTAAAGTACTTGGGCACACGAAGCACTGTTAAGCTTCAGTTACATGCTAAGTCTGACTCCTGTTTTGCTAAAATGCCAAGATGCAACATGTCCATGCGAGAATAAGGTTGATTATGTATAGTTTACCACCTCTTTTTGATAACAGTTAATTTTACGTTATTCCCAAACACAATACCATACTCACTCCCATAGCAGCAAACACAATGGCAAAGTTTTCTTCACTGTAGTCTACCACGTCTTTGGATTTCTTTACCAAACCAGCCTGGCGACAGATCTGAGCTGCAATCTGTTAAGGATGAAAACTAAGAATCGTCTCTTGACCACAAAATAATTCATTCTTCACTCTTACATACTTTAATTAGTAGCCCAATTACGTGACTAAAAATACTGACTACACCCCGTGACGGGGCACAGCAAGCTCATCGGCCCTCACCTCGTTGTGTGGTAACCCGGCAGCAGAAAAGATGGGGATTTTCTGTCCCCTCGCAATACTGTTCATGCCGTCGATGGCAGAAATGCCCGTCTGAATCATCTCTTCTGGGTAGATGCGACACTGAGGGTTGATTGGCTGACCTGATGTATTCCAGAAAGGGAAAAACGTTAGTATGTCTGCACATTGGTCATGGATAGAAGGAGAAATAATATCTACTTTAAATGCTACCATAACTATCTGGCAAGGCTGCCAGTGGACAGTTACTTTTGCCAACACTGAAACCCATCCACAGTCCCTACCCATGATGTCAAGGAAGTCTTCGGCCAACACCACAGGACCTCGGTCAATGGGTTTTCCTGATCCATTGAATACTCGACCTACGAACAGCAAGGAGACAGAATATTTACATGCATGTTTATGCTTCTAGATTGTAAATAAATATGTTTAAAGCACACAGATCTGTGTGCAGGATGAAGACTGATATTCACTCACCAAGCATATCCTCAGACACTGGTGTGCGGAGAATATCTCCAGTAAACTCACAGGATGTTTTCTTGGCATCTATGCCGGATGTTCCTTCAAATACCTACAAAGAAAGAGAACCAATCAGAAGACTAGAAGTTAGGTCAGGGACACTTACTAGACCAAGGGTCCTGCATGTAGGGTCAAATACCACAAGGAACTAAGGATGTGATGTCTTTTATGTGTAAAAATGATGGTTGAAAGAAAGAACAATAAAAAAGAAAGAAAACTGAAGGACTTCTGGTCATCTTATAAATATAAAAAAAAAAAAATCTGGCTACTTTTACAAATTTTACCTGCCCCCCGCTCTAGAATATTTTTTGGGTACATGTTGAGAAACCCCTCCTTCTCTGTAATAAAATAACATTAAATCATAAAAATTTTAAGGAAGAAACCCAAAAGAACTGAGTTAGATATCATTTTGACAGCATCTAATCACCAGTCAATGTGGCTTCTCATCACCATTCTGTTGTGGAACTATGTGTTGGGTTAGGAAATGCCTCAGTGGTTCTGAGTGATGCTTACCTGAACCACAGCTTTGGAGCCACTAACTTCTAGAACTTGCCCACTTCTTTTTGTGCCATCTGGTAATGTCAAGTGGACAATCTCAGCATATCTGGGAAACTAAGCAGGAAAACAGTGAAGGATTAGTAATCCCCATCCTGAAAGCTACCGACGCTGCTCAATGCATCTCCACCATGGCCTTCTTGTCTATGCACTTTCTCCACCTTCAACAAATACATGGGGAGTGGAATCTGGATCCCTAGAACTTACATTTACTGGTATACAAAGTGGTAAACTTGTGCAATGTACAGAGAGAGGGTATTATCCTACAAAAGCACAGCAATTACACTTAATAATTTTCCTCAGAGATGTGTACAGATTTGAGACTGTAGAAAGGTATAAAGTTACCAACAACAATGTTTCTACCACTCAAAGATTAATTATTCACTGGGCTATGCTTACCTATAATCACCCAGGCTTCACATAAGAGGTGAAAGATAAAATGTTACTATGTAATATTATCAGACTAAGATAATGTGCAAGGTCGCCCTCAATCTAATCTAAACAGACATATATCCTCCTATGCAAGAATGTAGAATGTAGTAGGGCTGGAGAGATGACTCGGGGGTTAAGAGCACTGACTGCTCTTCCAGAGGTCCTGAGTTCAAATTCCAGCAACCACATGGTGGCTCACAACCATCCGTAATGGGATCTGATGCCCTATTCTGATGTGTCTGAAGACATTTACAATGGACTCATATAAATAAATTAAATCTTAAAAAAAAAAAAAAAAAGACTGTAGAATGTATATCTCTAAGATTCCCTCCTACCTCACATCCCCATCTGGCTTTTTTTGAGACAGAATGTAATGTCACCCAAGCTGGCCTCAGACTCACTATCTATATCTAGTATCTAGTGTGTACACACACACACACACACACACACTCACACACTCACACACACACTCACTCACACACACATACTCACACACTCACTCACACACATACACATACACTCACACACACATACACTCACACACACATACACTCACACACACACACTCACTCACACTCATACACACTCTCACACACACTCACACACACTCACACACACTCACACACACTCACTCACACTCTCACACACACATACACACACACTCACACTCACACACACATACACTCACACATACACATACACTCAGACACTCACACACACACACTCACACACAGTCACACACACACTCACACACACTCACACACTCACACATATACACATACACTCACACACACACACTCACACACATACACTCACACACACATACACTCACACAAACACATACACTCACACACACTCACTCACACTCACACACACTCACACACACTCACACACATACACTCTCACACACACATACACACACACTCACACATACACTCTCACACACACATACACACACACTCACACTCACATACACTCACACATACACATACACTCACACACTCACACACACATACACTCACACACACACACACATACACACACACACACACACACACACACACACACTCGCTCTCTCTCTACCTCAAGGCTGGGATTATAAGCTACTGAGCTAAGACATTCTTTTATGTACTTAGCTGAGAAAATATTTGATTGATGTATTATTGGACAACTTGCTTTACTGTATTGACATTTTGAGCATAATATATTGTCAGGTTATTAATCCTAATTACCAACAAGGTTTACTGAAAGATGTATCATTCTCTGTGATTTGAAGGGGAAAATCTCTTCAATCAAATTATTGTACATTAGGACTATTAAGACCTTTAGATTTTGGAGATGTTAAAATGCTAATAAATGAGGATTTAAAAATTAATGTTTATATAACTGATACTCTTAAAGTCTAATAACTAAGCTGGGCATGGTAGCACACACTTGGAGTCAGAGGAAGGCCTGGTCTACATATAGTCCAACCGAGGTATACAGTGAGACCATGTCTCAAAAAATTAAAAAAGAAAAAAAATCATCTAACAACTATATCATATTTAATTCACTGCTCACCTGATGAAACACAGAGCTATCCGAGATTTTACTTTTACAATAGTGATTGGACAAACCCTCAGGTCTGCATGCAACTCTTCAGAAAGTTAGCAAGCTTCAGCCTAACAGTGAATGTATGTCTACATGTGTGGCAAGCTATGGGCAAATTTTCACCTGCAAAGGTACTAAATAAACTCACATTTCCACTATTAGTGCAAAAAAAAAAAAAAAAAACCAAAAACAAAAACAAAAACCAACCAAAACAACAAACAACAAAAAACCCAGCAGCAAACCAACCAACCACGAACCAACAAAACACCCTCCTCTATTTTTGCCAATCTTTTCCTTTCTTCCTCAATTTTAGTTTTATAGAATGTAGACATTAGTGTTCTTATAAAAAATTTTTATCGTTTAATTTTGCTATAGTATTTTCTATCCCGCAAAGATATGAAAGGTTTTACCAGAATGAAAGTACTGTCGCTCCTTATGATTTAATCGTTATTTAGGAAAAGCTTCAACCTGGAAAATCAGTGTTGGCTTCTAATAGGCTGATGTTTCACTTAATGTGGATTTAATTCCCTGTTTTATTTTTCTATTTCTTATTTGGGAAATGAATGTTCTAACATTCAACTAGCATAAAATATTTCCTGTGGCCTCACAATGCCCAATTCACCATGCCAAAGTTTCATGTGTGTCAGATATAATTCCAGTACTCAGAGGGCTAAGACAGGAAGATTGCAAATTCCAGGCCAGAAGTGGCTACATAGTAAGACCATGTCTTGTGGTAGTGCATGCCTTTAATCCCAGCATTTTGGAGGCAGGAGAAGGCTGATCTGATCTACAGAGTGAGTTCCAGGACAGCCAGGGATGCACAGAGAAACCCTGTCTCAAAAAAAAACAAAAACAAAAACAAAAACCCCAAAAAACAAACAAACAAACAAAAACAAAACAAAACCCAAAGCACGTATGAGACTATGTCTCATGAAAGAAAGACAAGACAAGCAAAGATCACCCATGTGCATAGTTGTTTGGGTCCCATAACCTTGTTACATGGCTCGCTTTATCCATTTACTGAATCCCCGTCTCTGACTATACTGAAGTAATAAACAAATTTGAATGTACTCAACCAAAGTTAAGTGGAATCACTGAAAACAAATGGAACTTCCATGTCCTTTCAGTAAGCTCATGGTTTTCTCTACACAAGGTATACCTGGCAGAGACTGCAATGGTCAGACAGAGAGGCTGACTCTCTGTGCCTTGAGACCCTGCTCTACATGACTGTCTTTAATAGTATTGGCCACTTAAGCTTCTGTGTAGCCACACCGAGCAACAATGGCAGGTGCTCTCTTCCCAACTTTTTACACTCTCACTCTGCCCACCGCCTGCTGACGTCAAAGTTAGGATGGACAGCAACCTCAAGTATTCTCATCTTACTAATTATCTTAGCTTTAGCTCAGTTCTTGGTCAGAGCTCCTAAAACCCCTGTAATTTCATAGGTATCAGGAACAATCAAGAGGAAAGGAAGTCTTTTATCATTCATAGCAAGTCCCTTCAACCACACCTGTACCTTAACGTGGTGACCTTCGGGAAACCTCTACAGACCATGGAAGACAGCCACTACTCAGGGGAACCAAGCACCCGACTAGAGGGCTAGATGTTTCAAACATCCCATCCTCTGATCTCTGAGGAGGGGAGACACTAGAGGTTGACTTAGTCAATACTGGCAATATTGGTCAATATGTGATCAACAGTTACATAATCAATTCCCCACAAACAGCTTGACTAAAGAGCTGGAAGTTTTATTGTCTAGAAACAACGTAGCCACAAGCAGACAGATACCACACTCTGCTCCTCAGACTGAAGCCTAAATCCTGTATTCATTCATATATATATAAATGTGTGTGTGTGTGTGTGTGTGTCTGTCTGTGTGTATTTACTCATCCAGTTATTCATTTATACTTGTTAGTATACCTTTAAAAACAAGCCAGTAATGGTAAATTAACGGTGTTTCTGCTTTGGATGAGCTATTCTAGCAAATGATGGAAAATCAACGGAGACTTTCTGATTTATAACCAAGTCAGGGAATAGCTGTGTCTCCCTAGATACCCACAGTACATTCATGAAGCAGGTACAGTGTATGCATGTGACAAAGTCAGTAGACTGTGTAAGAAATAAAGTAAGTTTCAGGTCTACTAAAAGCTGAACTCGATTGTTTTGGAGAGAGAACCTGTCCAGCTGGTGTTAGGAGTCCTGAGAGCAGAAGACAGAGCATAGAGAGTGGCTTTCACTAGTTTAAAATACACTGTTACTAAGGCAGTGCTTCTCAACCTTCCTAAGGCTGTGACCTTTAATATAGTTCCCATGTTGTACAGACCCTCAACCATAAAAATTATCTTGTTGCTACCTTATAACCAATTTTGCTACTGTTATGCATCATAATGTAAATATTTGATATGCAAGGGACTCCTAATTATGCTGACTGGCTGCTGTCTTTGTGGTAAGGGGGAGTGGGGCCAGGAGGACAGGTAAGGCTTGAGAGCTTTCAGTCCAGAAACACAAGTATTCAATTTTGAAAACAGCCTGCATCAATGAACTAGGCAGAGAGTGACAGAGGACACCCAGTGCCTCGCTGGACCAGAGGGAAGCATGCTAGCTTTACCCTCAAGATTACTTTGTCATAAATAAGAACATCACTGCAGTGACAAAGGGAACCTGCACTTTGCCTTAAAAATGTTTCTCAGTTTATTTTCTGCTTCCAAAAAACATATATGTGTTAAAAACAACATACAATAGCATCAATAGCGTCTGTCCACAAACTAATAATTATGTTTCCCTCAGCCCTGCACCAGTAGAACTCTAGAACCCACACTATTTAAACTGCTTTGATGTTTTTCCTTTTGTCTTATTGAAATATTTTTGTTTGTACCATTTATATTTCTTTTTTCTGATATTTCAATTATAAAAACCAGGTAGGAAGCTTAGTCCAAAGTAGTCACTTAGAAACTGGACTCTAGATCTCCTTTTCTAAAATTAACAATAAGCTCATAATAAACACAGACAGAAGAACAACAAGTTAACTAACGATCCTTACAACTAATTGTGGACAAACTATTCCATACAGGGTTTTAAGCCACTGTTGAGACAATCTTTTCTTGTATATTCATTACTTGCATGTCCATGTCAGACTCTCAAAGATAAAGTACATTTAGTTACTCAAGAGTTGAACATTTTAATAGACAGGAAAAATATTACTTTCAAAAGGACATAAGATGCCACATCTCTGTATAATATCCTTTAGGTTATAAAACACACCTATTATTGCTGTTTCCTCCTACAAACCTATTAAGTAAGATCTTCCCCCAACTTTGAAGACAAGGTACTTGAGGCCATATAAAGGA
The DNA here is from genome assembly GCF_021556685.1 of Rattus norvegicus. NCBI lineage: Eukaryota > Metazoa > Chordata > Mammalia > Rodentia > Muridae > Rattus > Rattus norvegicus. The sequence continues at coordinate 26,718,913 of NC_141549.1, forward strand.
ATCCACATTAAATCCTGTACTGGAATCCAGTTTTCTGACTTTAGGTCTTTCTTTCCTATAACTAATACTTACAGTCATACTAAAGAATGGTTAAAACTTCAGAAGACAAACTTAAGGAGTACTGGAGAAATCTGAAGTAGAATGATCAGATCGTAATGGATGTGCGGTTACCTTTACATGATCTAAGATCACTAGTGGACCATTCACTCCAGAGACAGTCTTGTAGGCTGGAAAGAAAAGAGTCTTGTTTAGTAAAACAGCATGAGCTAACATGGCTCTCTGATTTTAACAAAATAACCCTTCCTTTCATCTCTCCATTAAAACTTGGATATTCAAAAAGCTACAAGGATTTTTAATGAATTTTAAAATATGGCTGCTCCTATGTAACTTCAATTCCCATCTTCAAAGACATTCGAATCTTACTCTAAGCCACTGTTCTCACAACACCCAGGATACACAGTAAGCACCAAGGCTGCTTCCCTTTAAAAGTTCCATTTTCATGGGGCAGGGAGAATGTGACTGTGATGGCAGTCATGCAGAGGCTTCCTGGCGCAAGGAAGAGGAAAGGAATCCTCGACAAAGTAGTGACAAAACTTACAGAGGAAGGCTGAGAAAAATGTGGCGGGAAGGTAAAGCCTATGAAATAGAATATGAATACTTAAGACTATGTGGGAAGGTAAAGCCTATGAAATAGAATATGAATACTTGAGACTATGTGGAAAGACACCGTGAAGGGGAAGGCAGGCAATGGACTAGGAGGGTCAAGTTGCGTGAGTATTCTTGCTGCTCTTTAAACAGGGTCTCACTATGTAGCTCTGGCTGGCCTTGAACTCACAGAGCTGTCTTTCCATCTCCCAAGTGTTAGGATGAAAGGTGTGTACCACCTCACCCAGTCGGATAAATATTCTTTACTTGTGTTTGAGACATGGTCTCACTCTCTAGCCCAGGCTGGTCTTGAACTTGCAGCAAACATTTTGTTGCAGCTTCTCAAGTGCTGGGAATTGCAGGCACGATTTTTTTCTTTTAACCTTTATTTTTATGTGTATGGATGTTTTGCCTGCATGTATATGCAGTGCATGACGACCAGAACAGTGTTGGATCTCTTGCAACTGGAGTTAAGGTCGGTCAGTGACAGTTGCCGTGTGGGACTGGCAATACTGTGGAAGAGCAGTCAGAGCTCTTTACCACTGAGCTCTCTCTCTGGCACAACAGAAACATTCTTAAAAAGACAAAAACAAAACAACAACAAAAAACCCAAAAATCCATAGACAGACAGACAGGCAGACATGCAAGCAAGGGGTGAGAGGGAAACAGAGAGACTGTTGAGATGGCTAGGCAAATAAAGGCCCATGCTACCAAGACTGACGACCTGAGTTCAAGCTCCAGGACTCACATGGCAGAGAGAGTGGAATCCCACAAGCTGTCCCATGACTTGTATACATGTGAACACAGCTACACACTATCGAGCATACACACAATAAAGGAATGAACATAAATAAGCTTCAACATATATACAATAAAAAAAAATTAAAAAATCAGCAGGGCGCAGTACCCCTGGCCTATAAACCAGGAAGGCTAAGACAGTCTTGGCTACAGAACAAGGCCTTATCTCAAAAAAGAACAAAAGAATTAAATATTATTAGCAGGTTAAAGAGACCAGTATTTTTCATTGCAAAGTATGCCCTAGGAGGAAACACCTAGTCTACTTTCCCTCATCCTAACATATGTATTTAAATGTTTACTTACATTTGATTTATATGTACTTAGGTAAGGCTGTCTAAATTTTATGTATACCATGGGCTTGAAGGTGCCTGCTAAAGCCAGAGAGGAGTGGTTCTGCTGGAACTAGAGTTAGAGGTAGCTGTGAAATGCTCAGTGTGAGCGTTGGAAGTCGAACCCATGTCCTCTGCAAGAGCAGTGCGTGCTCACAGTTTCTGAGGTGTCGCTCCAGCCTCTCATTCATTTTAGAAAGGAGCTATCCACCTTTGCTGGCAAGAATCATGATTAGACAGAAAATACTTAGGAAAACAGCAACTTTAGCAGACAACTTCAAAATTTGCTATATTTCATAATCAGAACAGCTAAAAAAGAAATGCATTTCTTAAGAAAATACACCATAAAGCCTGAACTAATTTATATGAAAATATTAACTAATCAGGAATGTTTCATTTGTCTGACCTGAGTGAGGTCTTCTAATTAGCTTAAACAAAGATTTCAGGCACAGATGCCATCTTCCTAAGAATGAAGAAACTATTTACTAATCAGTCTGTCCACTCCAGGGGCTCCAATCCCTTCCTCCCAAGGCCAGGAAGCAAGTATCTTGGTACAGACTCTGCTCGCCCCACTCCACCTGAGACATTTAAACACAGACTGCAAATATTCACTTGAATGTGTCACAGTTCAATGGGGGCTCCCCAGTGGAGAGTCCCTCTTTTAATAGCGCAGATAAGAGTGTTAAGATTTGCTGCATTTTGGCTGATTTTAGGAAAGCAGTCTCACCGCTTTAAGACAATCTAATACTGTTTTTTAAAAACATGTAATTCCAACACTTTAAGAAGTTTTTCCTTGTTTTCATTTTAAAAACTCCAAATACTGTTTCTCAAAGACTTTCTAGAACTTCTATGTGAAAATGGAAAGTTAACTACATCTTGAAACTGACTCTTTAAAAAAAAAAAGAAAGAAAGAAAAAGAAAGAAACTGAGACTTTCCCAAATCCTTCCCTAAGCCTTAAAGCACAGGGGAAAGGATCACTTAAATTGGTAAGAAAACTCTCTCTCAACTCTCTCTCTACTTTTAAAGCGTATTTTCTTTGAATTTCTAGTATTGACAACTATGGCTCAGAGTCTCATGGTTAAAATTCAAACTCATTATACACTATGAAGTTTTGCCAGTCACAAGAAAAACCCATGACCAAGAAAAAGAAGCATTAGTCACAGCTTTTCCTGGAAACAGTGGAGTTAACATCCACTACAGAGGACAAGGCTTAGGAGTCTTAAGGTCAAACCCCAGAACAGTAAATAGCCACCCCCCAAAAAAATTCAAATTTAAAAAAAATTCTAAATTTGCAACAATTAATATTTAGCCTTTGAAAGGTCAATAAGCAAACACTACAAATTTACTAATGAACAGCAGCCTCTCCATCATTCCTGGTTTTAGAAGATAAAATTATTTTTAAGATAATCCATGCACCTGCATCTGAAGCCTGTCTCCAGTCACTTGGGTGACCTCCTTAAACTGGACTAGCAACATGTGTGGTTGCTTTTGTAGATCAGCACCCTTTATTTCTAGGAACTGCACACTGAGGCTAGCTAGCATGGCAGCACATTCCTGTAATCTTAGCACTTGGACTACTAAACCACACTGTGATCTGCTGTCTCAAAAAATGAATTACATAGCAACACTACCTACATTTTCAGCTAAGAAAAGTGCAGGATGTTTATAGTGCTGTGGGGCAGACAGTTTCCCTGGTGCCTCATTCTGTCACTGCTGCAAGCACTTACAGCTGCTAGAAAACAGTGGCCCTGAACTCAGTCTGGGTGACTATTGAACCCCCTGCACTTACTGATAAATTAAGCAGAGACTATCTGGCAGTGAGGACACAGTTTTCCCTCACTGGCAATTTGAAGAACATAGGGGACCTAGTGTGGTACAGACCAGACTCATCAGTTTAATTTAAACACACATAGAGACTAAGCTAATGGAGCTCATAACCTGAACCAAGTGAAAATACTACCTAACTTTTTAGGAGTGAGGCACATTTTTACTGAGCATTTTCAGATTATTTGATTTTATCTTTACAAAATACTGTAAGGCAGGGTTCATTTTACTACTAACTTTTAGATACCAAAGCCCTGAGAAATGTTACTGATGGAGGACCTTTGGTTTGTCTCCCTAAAGTTTTGTACTGCTTTCCTTTAATTACATAGTTGCTACTCTATGGTCCTGAAACACTTCTAACTGGTAAAATACCAAGATCAAACAGTTCCTAGCATTTGTATTAGAAAGTGATGCAAAAAGACAGTTGGAATGTCAGTCCTTTCTACTCAGATGAAAGTATTCAAAAGGAAAACCTGGCAGGGAAAACATCAGGCACCCCCTTTCATCACTCACCACTGTCTAGCCTTCCTTAAGAGAACCACAGGTAGTTGGAAGAGATAGCAGTTCAGAATATGGCACTCACAAACATCCGTCACACCACAAAGCCACTGACAAATTATTACCCTTATGGCAACGGCAGACACGTGCTTACATTACACAAAACATTTATGCAGTAGCACTTAGAAAGCATGATTTATAGCCACTGTACTGCATAGCAAGTTCCAGTCCTGCCAGGGATACAAAGTAAATAAACAAGCTGGGCACAGCAGTGAATGACTTTAAACCCAGCACTCTGGAGGCAGAGGCAGGCAGATCTCTGTGAACTTCAGGCCAGCCAGGGCTACATAGCCTTTCTCAAATACACAAAACAAAACAAAAGACAACTTGCTCAATAATCAATCAATAAAAAACACAACCCCAGGAACTACAAAGATTTTAAAAAGCACTAGGCAGTGGTGGTGCACACCTTTGGCCCCAGCGCTTGGGAGGCAGAGAGAGGCAGGCAGATTGAGGCCAGCATGGTCTACAGAGTGAGTTCCAAGACAGCAGAGCTACACAGAGAAACCCTGTCTCAAACATACATACGAACACACACACACACACACACACACACACACACACACACACACACAGAGAGAGAGAGAGAGAGAGAGAGAGAGAGAGCGCGAGTGTGAGCGTGCAAGCAGGCGCGCACATGATCTATCAGATGACTGGCTCTTCCTCCTGCAGGGAAAGAGGTTGTTCAACACTACTAACACCCTTAAGGATTGTGACATACTTAAAGCAAAAACCATTGCACAATAAGCCATAGCTCTTCAGGCGCCACCTTCATAGCAAAACAAAAGCTAAGAAAGCCATCCCTTCTATTGTGCAAGATCAGAGAACTAACCTGAGATGTTCTAGAAGAAAAGCAGAGTCCCTTACTTGTCTTTCTGGAGTTCTGCTTGGTGACCTAAGAAACTTAAGGTTAGCTGACACATGGGTCAAGAAAAGTGGACTCAACCAAGCTCATGGTATTTTGCTCTAATAGCTTTGTAGATATCGTTGATCCTTCTTAAAGTTTAAAAGGGCAAAGTTTTTTTACTTTGTGATGTCAGAAAGTCAAATGATGTGCTCAAGATTAGTTACTAATTCAAGCCTGAATATTTTACTTTCCATTTCTTCTTAACAGCCTGAATAATTTTATATTTTGTATATATAATATCTATAATTTTTAATAATCCTGAAGTTGTTTTAAAACGGGATCTAATTTTCACAGGGCAACTGCCAGAATTACTCCACTCAAAGAATGTGTATCAATTAATTATTTACCATTCAGGTAGTGCCATCAAACTTTAATAATAAAAACTGAGTTGTTAATATTTAAATTTGACTAATAATGTGGCAAAAGGTGATATTTAAATGCAGTTAGTTGCTTGCTTAAGTACAGTATTCCAACTCCCCACAAGCCCTATCCATATTAAAAATATACACACTGAAGTACTAGGACAAATTGAATTCCAAGTCATAGAATTTACAGAGCACTTCCTAAGTTAGACTCTGTGAACTTGGGAATGCAAAGAGGCCAATTAGGCAACTTTCAGTGACAAACTCTTCAAACGTTGGCCAAGTACATGTATACGGTGGAGTAACACTACTCATCTCTCTGAAGGGCTTATGACCTTAGCCATGGAGTAGTCTACACTCTGAATCGACTCTGAATGACTTATTATATGCAAACAGACTATTATAACCGTGTAACCTTGTTTCCTAGAAGCCACACCAGCGTCTATGTGCTCTGCTCAGAGCAAAGCATACATACCAAATGCAATTCACGATAATCTGTAATTCTCCGGTATAAATCTGTTAGTTTTCTCAACGTTTCTTTCTGCTCACATGAACCTCTAACAGGCATTCTCTAAGTCTAACAATTATTCTAAAAAATGCTTAAAAGGCACACCTCAGCAATCTGCTCTCCAATGTGCTTTTTTTCCCTTCCCCACACTGCAGTGTTATCACATGACCCACTGACAGACAGCTCAGGACAGGATTAGTCAGGCTGGAGGGCGCCTAGCTAAAATCCTTCAGCTGAGATGCCTTTTAACCAATGAGCCACCCACAGAGTCAAGCTGGCAATTAACCAGTGCAAACATGATCTTATTATCTGGAAAACAACAGATACTTAAAAAAAAAAAGTCTTCTTTCAAAGCTCTCTGCCTGACTTTAAGGAAGCTGTGAAGAGGTTTGATTTTATACAACCGAAATCTTCAGTCATTTGGGAATGACTGACTGACTTGTCTACTTAACCATGGCTAATTGAATCTTTTATAACCACTACACTTAAGCCTATGCATATAACAGTGGAAAGCGACCTTCCATTCAACTGAGTTTGGTTAGCTGATCAGAAAACGAAGAAACAAGACAAGGCCAAGCAAGGGTTAATAAACTCGATTTCTGGTTCCCCTTTTTCCAATAATTAGATGTCTGAAGCCTGGCATGGCCTCTCCTTTCCATAACCTTAGGCGTCTCGCTTGTAAAATGAGAGGTGGGACTGCACGACTAAGGTATTTTTCAGCTCTAAGGTTCTCCGGTATCTAAGGTGTCCTCCGGTGAAGCGGTCCCTACAGAATTAGCCACATCTCCCTCTAGTCGCGGGCCTGCCCACGTCAGCGATGACACTACACCTTCTGCTCGGTCCACCTGCCCAGAGATCCTCGGGGCAAAGGGGACGGAGTGGGCGTTCCTTCGACCCGGAGACATTTAAATGAGGCCAGGAACAGATGAAGATACGAGTGACAAGTGGCCCTCAGAGACAGACAAGTGCCTGACAATACTCTAAGCCAGGGAACTCGGAGCGGGTAGAGCAATCGTCAGGAGCCCACTTAGCCCATGGGAAGGTTCCTGTCGGTGCTCTCACCCTCAGTCCACCCAAGTGACCGAAAAGCTCACGCAAAGCTGGAGAGGTGCTTGTGAACTGCGCGATGGGGGAAATGAATCCCATTCCCTCCCCGCTGGCTGAACAGGTGAACACAAGCCAAGGGCTAGGTGGACACGCTCACGTTCCCGTACTCACTGAGACGAGGCTGGGAGAGGTAGTTCCGGCTCACCGCCAGCGCCTGCTCCCGAGCTCCGGCCATCGGCCCACCGGTGGGCACGGGCAGCTCGGGCGCGGCCCCGTTCACGATTCCCCGCATCGCTCGCAACGCCATCTTGTCTCCTCCGTCCCGACTGGCCCCGCAGCAGCGCGGCGCAGGCGCAGATATAGCAGGGAGGCCCGTGCGGCCGGCTCCGCCCGTGCGCGCTGCGAAGCTGCGGCAGAAGCCCCGCCCTCTCGGCGGCGCTCCGCCCCCAGACTCGTGACTGGAGTTCTGCGGGGGCGGCGCAGGGTGCGCGCGCGTGCTAGCGTGCGATAGGGAGCTGACCAGAGTGCTGGGAGCGCGGATCCCGGGCCGGGAGCGGGAAAAGAGAAACGAGAGGGGCCAGAGGGCAAAATGGACGCAAGACAGAGAACTCAAGAGAAAAAGAAAAAGATTCATTGGAAAGCAGGTAAAGAGGAGGTAGGAAAACGTGCGCAAGAAAATACAGACAACTGATGTCCGTTATCAAGCTGTGAAAAACACCTTGGAGAGCAGAAGATAGAAAACCTAGTTCCATGATTGCTAACTTTGTGTCGTAATTTATTTCAGTTTATCTTTCTACCCAGGTCTTTCTCTCGCGGATTTGTTCACCAGACTTGGCTTTCTTGCACATCCGTGTGGAGACCACCTTAGGAACAAACTGGAAAACCAGTTAAGAGGTTAGAACTCACATAGGGTTCTAGTTTGTTTTCTTTTGCTGCAATAAAATTAGCTAGCTGTTGGCCTTGTGTGATGGCGCATGCCTTAATCCCAGCACTCAGGTGACAGAGGCAGGAAGGTCTGAGTACTAGGGCAGCCAGAGGTACACAGTGAACCTAAAACAAATAGAAAAGCCAGCCTGTGAGAAACGAACAACAGTAAATTGATTGTAGTTCTGTTTACAATGTAAGAACAGAAGAGGCAGACTAAGGAACTTTGCTGTGATAGGGCAACATAATGAAAAACTTCTTTGTGGTAGTTCTCCATAGATTTGTTGACAAATACACAAGAGGATACCTAGACTGGCCTTAGGTAAGGGTTGTAACTTAGCATCACTTTGGGAAACACAGAACTTTGCTTCATTCACAAAATTACTATATTGTTTTTTAAAAAAGATTTATTTATTTTTATGTTTATGAGTACACTGTCACTCTCTTCAGACACACCAGAAGAGGACTTCCAATCTCATTACAGATGGTTGTGAGCCACCATGTGGGTGCTGGGAATTGAACTCAGGTCCTCTGGAAGAGCAGCCAGTGTTCTTAACCACTGAGCCATCTCCCCAGCCCCATTACTATATTGTTATAAATTTCCCTTTGGGCTATATATGAGAGGTATGTATGGAACATAAATGAGTTTTATCTCTAGACTTACAGCCTATAGACAAGACATATCATTATGTAAATGCAAATATTTCACAATTTTTAAGAAAGAAATTGGAGAGTTAAAGCATTCCTGCTTCCAAGCATTTTGACTAAGAATCACTCAAATGGTGTTGCAAACAAAGTAAATGTACTTGAAGTAAATGATACTTCAAGTCTACGTTGGGTGCATCTCATTTCCATATATAATAATCCTCCAAACCTCTATAAAATTGTTGGAAATATTAAGAGGTAATTGAATGCAAACAATGAGTTCTGTAGAGTTCTTTTACACGTTTTTATCACCGGGGAATTTTGTGCAAGTGTATAACACATTTTGATCAAATCTACTCCCCAGCTCTCTTTCCTCCAATTCTTACCCTGTCTCCTGCCATTCTATCCCTACCAAGTTCATGTGTTTGTTTGCTTTTTAAGTCTACTCAGTCAACTTTGTGCTGCTTGTATGTGCGTGGATGTAGGACCACTCTACATGGGTGACCTCTCAGGGACCATATTTCTGAACAAAACAGACTCTGTTCCTACCCTCAGCAGCCATTTGTTGCCAATAGTTCCTCAGGCTAGGGTAAGTCAACAGCAGCAGTCTCATCTGTGCAGGGATTTGGGCTACCTTGATCTTACGTAGGCCTTATGCACACAAATCTATATATTTCTTAGCTGAGATTACTCATACAGTTCTATTGGTTGATAAACCTTTACACATTAATTACCATGTGTTAGACCGGTAGTTCTCAACCTTCCTAATGCTAAGACCCCTTAATACAGTTCCTTATATTGTGGTGACACCCTAACCTAAAATTCTTTCATTGCTACTTCATGCCTGTCATTTTGCTACTGTTATAAATAGTAGTGTAAATGTCTGACATGCAGATGTCTGATGCTGTGACCCACCTGTTGAGATCTTCTGTTAGATTCTTTTTTAAGAGCTAAATGGCATGACACTCTAACCAATTTGTATTAAACAGCAATTTTCTTGTATCTTTCATCTGAAGCACCTAAGGGGTTAATTTGCAGCTAGTACTTAACATATACCTAACAAATGAATGAAATGTGTCACATCTTTGTTCTTCTACATGGAATGTCTTAAGGTACCTTCCTTGACTCCTAAGGAATGCCAGGGTAGCTGGCCCAACCATAGAGAATGTGGTCAGAGCATGAGACTCTTTGGAGTCAGCAAGCCCGGTTTCAATGTTGACTGTCTCTTTGAATACACAATGTGACCTTGGGACAACCATCAGTTCCCTCTGTCTCCCACTTGCCATCTGTGAACAGTGACTACTTTATGTAATATATCTTTTAAGAATTTGTTTAGCTAGGTTTTTTTTTTTGAGACACCTCTTTGTAGACCCAGCTGGCCTCAACCTTACTATGGAGCTGTAGTGTGAGCCTGGCCTTGAACTCTTTATCCTCTAGTCTCCAAGACCCAAAGCTGGTATTATGAGCGTGGTCCTCTAGGCCTGGTTTTCTAAAGGATTTAAAATTAAGAAAAAGGCTAGTGGTACTCAGTAAAAATGTGGAATTGTATTTTATTACAAATATTTATTGAGGAAGAAAAAATAAGGAAGGAGAGGCAAGCAGAGCTCATGCCAGTGACTTAATTTTCCCCATTATGTGGATCTTTTTTTTAAGATGGAAAATATCACTCACATATAAAATACTGAGTTTCCTTATGTGAATGTCCTGCTTTAGAGAACTAATTTATAATTGTTAGATTTAAGAAAAAAGCGATACTAGATATTTCTCTGCAGGTGGCAAAACAGAAATCTCAGAAAGTAAAGTGATTTCCCTGCGGTTTGAACTTCTTAGACTGTAAACAATGCCTGTTGACTCCACAACTTCTATGCACGAATGTTTTGCCTAACTCTTCTGTATAAGTTCAGACCAATCTACAAATACCCCAGATACAAATTATCAATGGGGAGTTTGGGAATATCAAGTTAATTCTAAGATAGTGGGTTCATCTGAGCCAAAGGGAGAATACAGGTCTCAGGCTGTCACCTAGAATCTGCTAAAAAGCCCTTTCTCTGGTATCAATAAACTGTTGTTACATCGTCTAGGATTTACAGGCAAAGCTCCAGAGACATTGTAATTTGGATCATCTCTGCCTTTTCATCACGGTCGTGGTCCGCACTGTCTCTAAGTCTGAATCTCAGAGCTAGGAAAGTTTTTCCTTAGCTTACCTGCAAGGCATTCACAGTCCAAAGCATTCAATGATGCCTTCTGCAGTCAAGGGGCTAACTGGTAACAACTTCAACCTCGAGTGTGCGCTGGAGAAACTCCAGAGAACTGAAGAACACATTCTTGCTCTGAGCCATGAATACGTTATACCAGGCTAGATGGAGCATGCCAGGTTTACACTCAACCTGTCTTATGTCTGTGTGTCCGTGCCCTTTCTCTAAAGCAAACATGGCATGTCTTGCAGTACAATATGTGTAAGGCACACAAGGCTAAGTAAAAGACGTAGAAAAATAAGTCTAAATAAGAGACAAGAAAAAGACGTACGATCCTACAGAGGTAACATGAGAAACATTGTAAAATGAAATGCTAGACTGTGTACTTGGTCTTTAAAAAACAGTCCTAGTGTTGATTAAGGCTGGGAGGAGAGGGGAAGTACTTGTCTCAGTTAGAATTTGGAGAAGGGGGTTAGGGCTCAGTGGTAGATCCCTTCCGTAGCAGATAGAAAAGCCTAGATTCTATTTCCAGCACTGCGAACCACAAAGCAAACAAATGGACAAAGAATTGGAGAAGATGCAAATGGGAAGAACGTCGCTTGGTGTTTCGCGTTACGTCTTGAGCAATCTGCAAATTCTTGTGGTGAACAAGAGTAACAGCTCTAAAGTGGTCAGGGTAGGTGATGCCCTTCGAAGGGGAATTCGCTTAGGGAACTTAATGTTTGGAAATTCTCCCCACAAATGAAGAGACTCTGGAGAGCAGAAGCCATGTCTTCGTGGTTTTCTGATAATTAAATTCTCGGGACATAGTAGCGTATGCCTACTGTGTCCCAGGTGTTGTAAAGGATCCACCAGAAGAAACTATTTGGACATAGGTTCAAGCCAATAGAAAATCTTTTATTAGCCCATTATCTACTACATTGGGTGCTCAGGACCCAAGTGCTGTCCTGAACCTTTCCCAGGATGAGCTTTATTATTTTTTTTTAAGATTTATTTATTTTATATATACGAGTACACTGTAGCTGTCTTCAGACGCACCAGAAGAGGGCATCAGATTCCATTATAGGCATTGTGAGCCACCATGTGGTTGCTGGGAATTGAACTCAGGACCTCTGGAAGAGCAGTCGGTGCTCTTAACCGCTGAGCCACCTCTCCAGCTTTTAAGCACAAAACCCACAAATTAGCAAGAACACTTAGTCCGAAGCAGAACTACAGGAACCAAGCCACAAGGTTAGTACATTTAAGGACTTTCCCAGTACTATGGACTTTCACAGTCTTTATTCTCATTTTTTTGGGGCAGGTGTTATTGCTGACATGCTGGGTTCTAAGGCCTGAATAGTACTTACATCATGGCATCTCTCATTCTAAGGTCTGGGGCCTGTAACACAGACGCTCTTCTAAATGCTTGTTGTTAGAAACAGCATCTCACTATGTAGCCCTAGCTGGCCTAGAACTCATTATATAGACCAGGCTGCTCTGGAACTCAGTGATCCTCCTGCCTCCGTCTCCATAAAACCATGATTCACCATGGCCTGCTAATTGCTTGTTGTTAATTTAACTCATTGGCCTTCCACGAAAACTCTACAAGTTAGCAGCCAGTGGCACAGAGAAATCAAAAGCTGTCCACAGTCCCACAGTTGCTCGATGGCATAATTAGGACCTCTATTTCCTAGTGAGAACTGAAGGGTGTGCTCACTAGGAACGAGTCTGATGAGAACTGAATTTAAAGAATACATGGGAATTGTTCTTAAGTGGCCTTGCCTTTCCTACTCCAGGACAGTCATACTATCTCCACTGTATCTCTTGTCCAATGGTAGGAGGATGGTCAATTTCCCATAGTTAGCGAATGACCACACTCTCTAAGGAGCCATTGTTAAGGCTGAGAGTCCAACTGTTATAGGTAGAATTCTGCCTATACTGCCCAGGACACATGGGTTTCAGAACTGAGGTCAACATGGAAGATGGTGTTTCTTCACTCTCATTCTTAAGCAAAGGGGCTCTGGAAATGTGTGAGTCTCCTTCAGGGCCTGTAGTACCTCAGCCCAGCTTCTGTGAAGCCCAGAGAGTCAAGAATGATTCAGTAATATTAATAGAAACGATAGCAGTATTGCTATGCAAGTGTTCCTCAAAAGCCTCTGTGACAAAAGCTTGAAGGCCAGCCTGTGACACCATTGGGAGATGGGGGAGCTTTCAAAGGTAGGGTCTAGTAGAGAGGTTAGGTTATTGTGGAGAATGCCTTGAAAGAATATAGGCTACTGTATCTTTCTCAGCTGCCATGAAATGGAAAAGCCACTACTATATAGTCAACTGTGCTTCTATAGTCTGAGCAATTGGAGGAATTGAGAATTGTAAGCCTTGGGACTTGGAGAGGTGTCTTGGTGGCTAAGACATTTTGCAGCCAGGAGGACAAGGGTTCAGATGTTACTGCCCATGTAATAAAGAAGCCCCCCCCCCACATACTTCTAACCCCAGTGTCCTGGATTGTGTTATGTCAACCTGACACAAGTGAAAGTCGTCTGAAAGGGGGAAATCTCAAGCAAATGCCTCCATAAGATCTGCCTGCAGGCAAGTCCCTTGGACGTTTTCTTGATCTGTGATTGAGGGGAGAAGGCCCATTCTGGGTTGTGTCACACATGGCCTGGTGGTCCTGAGTTCTGTGAGAAAGCAGGCTGAGGGAGTCATGGGGAGCAAGCCAGTCAAATACCACCCTTCCATGGCCTTGGCATCATCTCCTGCCTCCAGGTTCCTGCTCATCAGGAGTTCCTGCCATCCTGTCTTCCTTAAATGATGAACAGCAATACGGAAGTATAAGACAAATAGACTCATTCCTCCCCAATTTGCTTTTTGGTCATGGTGTTTCATCACAGCAATAGAAACCCTAAGACACTCTGAACCTATCTGAGAAAGGGGGAGCTTTGGGTTCAGGATGAGACCCTGCCTTAAGGGAGTAATTTCATAATTGCCTGTAACTCCAGTTCCAGGGGAGCCAATGCCCTTTTCTGACCTCAACACTCAGACGCAGTTATATTCTCTTTCCATGTGTACAAATACTCACAAGCACACACATACGTAAATACATACAAAATTTAATTCAGAAAGAAATCTAGCACTTGAAGTAAAAGAGGTCTTTCAAATGGCATGCCAAGAAGCAGGGAGCCCATAGAGGGAAGGGAAGGCCCTCACCATGCAAAAGCGACAGAGGGAGCAGGGGGAGAGCAGGAGGTGGGTGGGAGTGTGCATGAGGCTTAGGTCCCCAGCAAGGAAGTAAAGGTGGTGGCCAAGGTCTCAGGTGAGAGACAACAGCCAGACGAGTCCTCACATTTAAATCCTACCAGAGCAGCCGGCATTGGAGTTTCCCACTATTATAAGAGCGCCTGAACACTTCTGCCACAGCTGAAGGGCATCCAGAGTGAGTCTGAAGGGTCTTTGCTCAGGTAGGAAGCTTGCTTTCACTGGCATGGAATGTGTATTTTCTTTAGCTTTAAACTTTCCTGCCCATTCTTCAAGAGGATTGGGAATGAAGCCCTTCAGTCTAGTTATATATTACTGAATTTGCTACTGGTGTCTTGGAATGGAAAGATGATCTGAAGTCCCAGTGTTAATTGGTGTGTGTGTGTGTGTGTGTGTGTGTGTGTGTGTGTGTGTCTAAGGCTTCTTTGCACATACTTGCAGTAACTATGACTGAGCTATATTTCTGGCCCCTGGTTTGGTTTGGTTTTATATTTATTTATAAGTGTGTGTATGAGGTATTTTATTTATGGTACTTTGTTTGCACTGATGGATGTGTACCATGTGCAAGCTTGGTGCTCCCAGAATCTAGAGAGGTCCCCTGAAACTGCCTTAGCTTTCCAAGAGTTGAGATTATAAATGTATGTTATCCTGCTTGGATAATGTGAGTTTTGGCATTTTAAAGTACCTTGTTCCCCTGGATCAGAGTCCAGTACTTATTTTCTCTTACACAGAGTGATCCTTACACTTTTGGACACAACACTATTCCATAGGTTTTTCAATGTCATAAAGATCACAGCTATAGAAAGTTCCAGCCTCTCTCCTTAAATATCTCTGATCTTTTTCAGAAACCTGGACATAACTTCTGAGCCATATTTTTGGAACCGTGCCTCTATTGTCTGGGCCTGCGACTCTGACGTCTACTAAATATGAGGAATTATGAAGTGATTGTTAAATATTTGAACAGCTAAGGGAAACCGGAAGTAATGAGAAACAAAACACCCTACAGATCTGAGTCACAGGAGATCCACTGTGGCAGGCCCTGTCAACCTCAGCTCCAGCCATTGTTTTATGTGTATATATGCCCAGAGAAGAAGCTGTCTGTCTGAAGGTCCCAACTGCCAGCCATTTAAACTGGGAAGAACAGAAACACAGTTGGAGAACCTCACTCTTCCACTTAGCTCTGATCAGAAATTGTTTTTTGCCAGGACTGAGAGGCCACTAGAATATCTGTATCTAAATGAAACTATTGTTTTTTGCTGGTTACTCTTTAGGTTTTAATTTTCCACTGTTATGTGGACGATATGTAAAGTTAAGATGTATGATCGCGTTTTTGGGAGGATGAGGCATGGGATTGTGAGTTTGATAGCTGGAACTAGTTTACATCTCGTTTGTTGAGACATGGGTTCAATCTGTAGCCTAGATTGTCCTAGAACTTTCTGTGTAGTCCAGGCTGCTTTGAACTTATGGATATCCTCTTACCTTAGCTTCTAGAATGCTGAGATCATACATGTGAGCCGTTATGCTCTATGTATATGTATTTCTCAATAGATATATATGTATAAATATGTATATGCATTTATTTCTCAATAGTAATCAAATATATTCTATATGTAATCATGATGTACATAACATTTTAGAAAGCTATATCAAAAGAGGCAAGACCTATCATGTTAAATATTTTTTTAAAAGATTTATTCATTTATTATATATAAGTACATTGTTACTATTTTCAGACACGCCAGAAGAGGGCATCATATCTCATTACAGATGGTTGTGAGCCACCATGTGGTTGCTGAGATTTGAACTCAAGACCTCTGGAGTCAGCTCTCTTAACTGCTAAGCCATCTCTCCAGCCCCATGTTAAACATTTTTAAATATACAATTCAGTATTAAATGTATTGAATTAAATTAATTGTATATTGGTTCAACCAACTAGTCTTTAGAAGCTTTTCATCTTGTGAAACTGAAACTCTACTAATTGAAGAAGCATTTCCCTTTTCCCTTTCCCCCATATCCTAGTAGACATGGAGTTTTTGTCTTTATGAATTCCATTATTTTAGGAACGTCATATGAAATCATAAAGAGTTTTTCCTTTGGTGAATGACATATTTTTTGTATAATACTCTCAAGATTAATCCATGATGGGTAAGATCTCATTGTGAGTATCACATTTGCTTGTTTATTTGTCCATCAGAAGGCATCAGGTTGCTTTTATCTTTTGAAAAGTGTGTGCATGCCTAGAAATGTGCACACGAATTTATATCTTTGAGCACATTAGATTGCTGCCACCGCTGAGGGCTTGAGTTAGATTCACTGGACTTACTTGTTGACTGGTGAGTACACTGTCCAATCAGAGACTTGGTCTCAACAACATAGAAGAGGAGGGCTGACACCTAAGATTGTCTACTGACTTCCACCCCCACCACACACAGAGATGAAAAAAATTCATCTAGAGGAAAATAAGCACTTATTCCTGTAATTATCTCCAGTATCTGTGAAGACTTATTTGTCCTGACTATGAACACAAGCACTGCAACTGAAAAGTGTATTTACATGTTTTAAATATAACATATATTACATATAATGTGGCTACATATTAGCAGTATGCTGAAAATGAGGTAGGCAGTTCACAGTGGTTGTCATTGTTGCTATTATTTCTGCTAAATCTAAAGAATGATCATTCTTTAGCCATACCTGCCTTCTTAAGACCTCTGTTCCCCCAAATCATCATTTTCATATACTTTTTGGGGGACTCTGATTTTGGTGGTATTTCCAAGTTTTCTTCAATTAGGATTGTTCTATCCTCCGCCAACCTCATATGAGTGTTCTTTACTAGACAGCTGCATGCTGTGGGAGATGCCCAAACACTCAGAGAATGGAAAGTGTACTTGCCAGGGAACATGGTGGCAGAAGTGCCAACCGAACTCCCAAAGGTCTTTTGCCCAGAACTAGAAAATATATTTATTTACTGGCACATCTCTGTAACTTTCAGCCATAGTCCCTTTTGTCCTTAGAGACAGGTATGAAGCATGTTGGGGAACCCACGTGCTTTGCTGCTCACACCCCATGAGAATAGGGCAATGGCACTGAGAGATGCTAGCATCCTAATCATGAACTTGTGACTGTTTCTCTGCATGCTGCAAACATGTTGCAGGGAATCTTGTTTTAAGGTCCCGGAGTCCAGACCTTGAACTATTTGGGTGTACTCAGTATAACCACAAGGGTTCTTGCAAGTGAAGGACAGGGAGAGTTTGACATGTGCCACTGGCTTTGCAGGTCAAAGCTCAGAGCCAAGATCTGTAGGTGGCCTCTTGAATGGAATTGTCCCCGGTGTTGGGAACAAGCAAAAGAAATTTATTCTAAGTTCTACTATTTTGTTTTCAGACTCCATTTAATCACAGGGAGAAATTAAATTCAAGGTCTTAGGCTCTAGGGGAGCTTCTCAATAGTTGAACAACTTCTCTTGTAAGGGAAAAAGTAATCTGAGTTCAGACATCTCAAGGACAACTTCTCCATCTTGCTAGCACAGTCAAACCAGTTCATGTTCCCAGGCCCAGAGAACAACTCCTATCCTGACGGATGGAAATTCCCTCGCTCAACCCTTTATGTCAAAATATGATTGGAAAATGCTATAACCCCCACCCCCTAGCTCTATGGTTTTGTCCTGTAAATATGCTGTACAACGTCCCTTCAGGGTCATAGTTCTTGAGTCTATTCTTTAGCCCTGATCAATCAGTAGCGGCTTGATTACAATACATTTCTGTCATCTTCATTGGCCTGGTATTTTGAGTTATGTTGGATGCCTATTGGATTTACGTGGACCTACAACACCCAGAGTCCCTGAATGAACAAATCCCTGTTATACCCTCGTTTTAACCCAGGCACCGCTGTGTGCACTTCTGACCTGTACAACAGAACTGTACAACAGCAAAGTGTGCTGTTTTGTGCTACTAAATTCAAAGTGCCCACAGGAATGACACATTTCCTTAGTGACTTTGTCCTCTTCCTCTAGGTTTATATTTTCAAGCTCTTTCTTCCTTTTATTTTAACCCTAAATCAATCCTCATAGCTAATTCACATAATTAGGATAGCTCATCATAGAAGACTTCTGTTACTCTTGTCCTTCTTGTTACTCTATCTTATTTGGTCTTTTGTAAACTTTACATTCAGTGCCCCACTGACGAGGCATCATGCATTACAGACCTATGGTGCTTCTGAGTATCCCTCAATGAGGTTCTGCCTTCCTGTAGCCATCTATCTGGTCATCCTATAATAAAGATTTACATAATAAAGAGGCTGTTGTGCCCAGCACTGAGGCAGGATTAGGAAGAAGGGACACAGTGAAATGTCTATGCCTATATGTAGGTCACAGATGTTTGATTTGTGTACATTTATGTGTACTTCTACATGTTCATGTGCAAATGCAGGTGTGGGTACAGATTCAAATGCACATGTGTGCACATGTGTGCAGAAGCCAGAGGTCAGTGTAGGGTGTCTTCCTCAATTTGTCTCCATATTTTTTGAGACAGCCTCTTACTAAACCTAGAGCTTGGTGCTTCAGCTACACTGGCTGGCCAGAAAGTCCCAGGAAACCTGTTTCCATCCTTCTATGCTGTGATTACAGGCTTGCACTGTCACTTTTTTTTTTTTTTTGGTACTAAGAATCAAACTTGGGGCTTCATACAATGTGTGGGACACTTTACCAGCTGTGTCCCTAGCCCTGGATATTTGGTTTTATGGCTAGAGAACAGTAAGCTCTTATTTTTTTCTTCATATAAATGTTTCACAGTTTATTATTTTAAGGAAAGAATTGGAGCACAAGAGGCATCTTTAAGTAGCAAAGGGAAGGAAATGCACCCTGGTTCTATCTTGCATTCTGGTTTGCATCCAGATCTAGGCAAGAGTTAAAAGAGTAATGCCATAGATAAGCACAGATGAAAACCAGAACAGCCTAGTGCCTCTTTGCTTAGGAAAAATACACTTCCTCTGTCCTCCCCAGCCCTGGCCCTGTCTGCCTTTGACGCAGAGAGCTAAGGGTCTAAAGGAAACCTGTTGGAGGTTCCAATTAAGTCTTTGTGGACATAGGGCGCGTGCGATTGCAAACACACACACACACACACACACACACACACACACACAGAGATAACAGGCAGCAATAAATCCATCAGCACATCCACTTTCAGAGAACAGAGTCTCTGCTGTCTTGCCAACGGCTGCTCCTTCCTCTCTGAGTGCCTCACATCAAGATAAGCTAGAAGGTAAGATTTTTTTTTCTTTCTGGACGAGTTTAATTCTTCCTTAAAATTTCTGTCCCTAGTTAGAGGATTCTGACTGTTGAGTTTACTACGAATGGCTTGACAGATTCCTTGTTCCATTTTTGTTTTTCATTTTGTTTTATGTTTATTGTGTAATTATGTTTATGTTGTTTTATTGTATGTTTAGCCTCACTCTACTTATTTTACTCTGTTTAACTGACAACTCTCATTTCTGTTGCTTTCTCTTAATCATTTCTTGCTTTGATTTTTATGTGTCTTAAGGAAGTTTGTAGTTTGCAATTTCTTGTTATACAGAGAAATGAAGGGTCTCAGATCACTTGTATGTGGTTCCTGGTTCAGAATTTGTTTCACTGGAGAGCCTGCTCCTTGAACTGCAGCATGGAGGATACTCTTTTGGCCCTGGGCTTAGAAGACACTAACTCAGTGCCTGGGGTACTTCTACCATTTGAGGCTGATGTTTAATCCTAGAGATAACCAGGCAAATTATTTACTGCTTGTAATATGAAATTGGCTCATCATAGAATTATTTTAAAATGATAAGACAGGAAAAGAGTAAAATCACTGTAAGTAACCAGTATTTGAATGGGAGTCCTTCTAGTCTTAAACATAAACACACTTAAAAATATCTCTTTAAAAATTTTTATTGCCTTTTTGTGAATTTTATATCACATCCCAATCTCACTCACACCTGCCCTCTTCCCTGGCCACAACCATCCAACAAAGAAGAAAAAAATCCCATTGTAGAAGCTGTAATGTGTCACAGAAGCTCACTTCTTTTTTACCTACGCATGTCAAGCTATGAATACGGCATCATGTACGAATTATACCTTTTATGATAGTAAACCACTTTAATGTTAAATGATTGGTATTGTTGGCACTGTAATAGAAGCCTCATAAAAAGTCAATGAAATCCTTTCAGAAATCGTGATTCCCTGGCATTAGAAGAGCAACTGTAGCAAGATTGTCACGTATGATACAGGTTCCTAAACGTGCAACTACAGATATAGCAGTCCACGAAGGAAACTCATTGTGAGAGTTAATATCTTATTACACAGCGACACGCCTCTCTGAACAGGGTTCTATAGCTTAAATACAAAACCAAGAGCTCTTCAAACATTGTATATCTACAGAAAAAATAGAGTGTAAATACACAAGTTAAGAAGCTTGGGATTGACATCAATTGTGAGACTCAGAACAAATCTCTCCAGCTTCCAAGTCTTTGATTTTTTTTTAACTGTTTTTTCCTCCTTAATGCTTGTCGGTGGGCAAACAGACAGCATGACACATATTTTTGCATGCTACAGTTTCCTATACTATAATTTCTGAGTGGTGATAAAAATATGACTTTTTTGCATAGTCATCTAGTTGCTTTTATTCGTATTTACTTGATTTCTGAGACAAGGTCTTGCTGTGTAGCTGTGACTAGGATCTCAAACGAAGCCCTAAACTTTTGCTTCTCCTGGCTTCACCTCCTAAGTGCTAGGATTATGGCGTGTACCACCATGCCTGACTCATGAAGTTGCCTTTTACAACAATGTTTTTTAAAATTAAAACTATTTAAAAATATAAGGGAAGAGAGAGCAGTGGCTCAGATGTCTACACCACTCAGATAAGAGATCAGTGCCTGACAGTTGAGAAACAAGAAGGCTGTTCGTCTGGAGAGTCTATTTAATGCGGTAGGTATAATTTCAGACCTAAATCTCTGGACAGCAAAACCTTCTCTGGAAGGCATTGTGGGAAATGTTGAGTTATTGAGATTATATAAAATGAACAAAGAGGCACAAAAAATTCAAACTCTTGTACTATTTGTAACCCTTCACACTTTTCTTTTGAACAGTGAGCTTCACTGGACCAGGCAGACTTCTTCTCCTATAAAGGTGACAGAAGACCACATTTGTCAAGGGGTCTTCCTAAGCCCTGGGAGGAGAAGCCCCCACCATCTCACTCCCTACCCAGCCCAGCCTCCTGCAGCCCTTGCCATGCTCCAGGTTGTTCTGGGTGCTCCTCAGCGGTTGCTGAAGGAAGGAAGGCAGTCCCGCAAGCTGGTGCTGGTGGTGGTGTTCGTGGCTCTGCTTCTGGACAACATGCTGCTCACTGTGGTGGGTACGTTTGGGGCTCTTAGTGCTGAGGGGTATCTGCTTTGTGTCACAGCAGGCAGCATGTGTGCTGGTCGATTCCATTGACGGGCAGAGACTTGTTAAGTTTTTCATCTGGAAAAGACATGGAGGTTGTTAAGTGTTGGCAGGAAGTGTAGACAGAAGGGTCTGAGGGCTGTCAGACTTGAGACTAACGACTCCAGAGTTCTAAACAAAGACAAGTTCATAAGCACCTGGCAGCCACCATTTTGTTTGTCTTCTATGGTCGCTGATGACTCTATAGTCACCTGGGGCAATGAGATTTGTTTCTCTGTGATGCTTTTCCAGCCCCTTCCTTGGAAACACAGGATATCCAAGTCCTTACCAAGCCCTGCCCTGTTTGCAGTTCATTGCCTCATAGTTCTGCATGTTCTGGCTGATACTCCATTACTTTTACATGACAATACAGAAGTGTATGACTAAGTTCTAGCATGTTGTCCCTCCTGGATGAAATATATGTTTACAGAAGAGGCTTCTCGTGACAAGTAGATAATCCAGTAGAGTCGATCCTCATTTCTTGTGGTTCTATCGTTAGAGTCATATTTAGAAAACTCTCACAGGCACTGCCATAGCAAATATGGAATCTTTGCACTAAAGGGAAATATGCATATACACATTCCATTCCACCATAGAGACTATGAAGTCTTGACGTCAATGCATCCCGGTAGGTTCTGTCTCTTCTACAAAAGGAAAACAAGGCTCTAAGATGTTAAGTGACTCATCTGAACTTTCCCTTGCAAGTGCTGGGGCCGGAATTCCATCCCTGTGAACTGCCTCAGAGTCAGAGCTTCTCTCACTGCATTACCTGGATATTGGCCTCCTCCACCCTGGGTCATCTGGTAGCTAACACAAGGAGGTAGACCTTCGGCTGCCTCCTTCAGCTGTTCTACTTCAGCTGTGTGCATTCTGTGGGAGAATATACATATTTAGAATATGTGCACTGGTTAGTCTATTTTTCCCCATCTGTGGAAAATCATTATAGATTTATCATCAAGTATCGATGCTCAGGCCATACATGATATAAGAAGGTAAATTAACCAGTGAGGGTGACATAAATTCATGAACACTAACTGAATCATGGATAGAATGTGGTCCTTTAGGAAATAGGATGATTTGGGCTTTAAATAAGGTCACTTCCTTCTGCACAGAATTGGACCTCAGAGTAATTCCTTTCCGCATAGTAACGGAAAAAGGATCTCTGTCCTTGACTCTCCTTACATATCCTCATTGATTTTCAGTGCCCATTGTGCCCACCTTCCTGTACGCGACAGAGTTCAAAGACAGCAACTCTTCTCTGCATAGGGGTCCTTCTGTAAGCTCCCAGCAAGCTCTCACCTCTCCTGCCTTCTCTACCATATTCTCCTTCTTTGACAACACCACCACGACTGTAGAAGAACATGTACCCTTCCGTGTAACTTGGACAAATGGCACCATCCCTCCTCCAGTCACTGAAGCCAGCTCAGTACCAAAAAACAACTGCTTGCAAGGGATAGAGTTCTTAGAAGAAGAAAACGTTCGGATTGGGATTCTATTTGCTTCAAAAGCTTTGATGCAACTTCTGGTCAACCCATTTGTAGGACCTCTTACTAACAGGTAACTCAATAGCTATAACCTCTGTCTTAGTCACTGCTCTATTGCTGTGAAGAGACACCGTGACCAAGCATTTAAATTTAGGGCTGGCTTACAGTTTCAGGTTAGTGCATTGTCATCGTGCAGGAAGTGTGGCAGCATGCTTATAGGTACTGAAGCAGTGCCTGAAAACTACATCCTGATCGATAAGCAGAGAGAAAAAGAATGACTCTGGCATTGGCATGGGTTTTTGAAACCTCAAAGCCCACCCAACGTGATATACTTCCTCCAATAAAGCTACACCTGTTAATCCTTCTAATCTTTTCAAAGTGCCACTCCATGGTAACTAATTGTTCAAATATATGAGCCTGCAGAAGCAATTCTTATTCAAACACTCAAGTGTCCCATCTACAAAATAAAGACTCAGGCTCAGTTCAGAGGCCCAGGCTTCACATAGGTCAGTGGTTCTCAACCTTCCTAATGCTGTGACACTTTAATACAGGTCCTCATGTCGTGCTGACCCCCAACCATAAAGTTATGTTTGTTGCTACTTCATAACTGTAATTTTGTTCATGTTATGAATCATAATGTAAATATCTAGTACATAGAATATTTGATATGTGACCCCTGTGAAAGGGTCACTCAGTCTCCAAAGGGTTGTGATCCATAGGTTGAAAACCACTGATATAGGTGGTTAGAAGAGAAAAGAAGGAATGCTCTGGTTCCTGAGGGGAGACAGCCATATGGAAGCCTGTTATCCTGAAGGATGGCAGTTATAGGTGAAATGTTGCAGGCTCCACATTTTCTTAGCGATGTAAATATTGAATGCTGAGAACAGAAGCAGTGAACAACTAGCAGTTGGTGAACATGGCTTGAGTGGGACGCCGGAGAGAATAGGGCAGACTAATACAGTGTGAAGGAAGCTCTGACTTCCTAGAAATCTCATCTAGGATGATCCTGAGGTTTTGAAAGCTACCTTTTCTGGGAAAAAAAATGGGCTTTGTCTGTGGGTAGATATTCATGTTTGTTTATTTATGAGTATGCACTCACATATTAAAATTATGCTCCCAAATGAACCCTATCTTTGTTACCACTCAGATTAAAAAAAACTGTCCAAGTTTATGAATGCAATGCTATCTTTCTTTGTTCACTTCCGTTTTAGGATTGGCTATCACATCCCCATGTTTGTTGGCTTTATGATCATGTTTCTCTCCACACTAAGTAAGTCATTTGCTTTTCTTCACTAAGCATCTTTTATTCCATCACTACAGTATAAAGGCAGGATTGAGTTACCCAGAGAACAAATCAGATGGGACATTGGATGTTTCAGCCACTGGAACAGGGGCTCCTCTAATGCCATCATTTTCATCTCCTATAAGAGAACAGGTTCTTAGTTCAATGAAAATCACGAGGGGCTGGGTATATGTACATTTACTTGTTCAGGTAGGAGTGTGTGTGTGTGTGTGTGTGTGTGTGTGTGTGTGTGTGTGTGTGTGTATAAAACTAACGTCTTGAGCAAGCTTACTACAAGCCCTCCATCTTTTAAGAGAAAGTATTTTGTTGGTATGCTATGTAAAGGGTGACTGACAACAAAAAAGGATGTAACTGGAAAAGTCCCTAAGGCTTTATGTTTCCCAACTAAGGCTTTAAAGATCATACCTTAGGAAAGTAAATTTGCTACAGAAACTAGAAAGTAAATGACAAGTCTTGTCCAGTATCAGTTTGATGTTACTAATAAAACAGAGGTGGAATCACCACAGTGAGATGAATAAGCTTGATGTTTTAGCCTGAGTTATGCAGGGAGGAAGCCCTCGGGGATGTCCACTTTAGGGGATCAATGTAGGGAAAGCACTTGTGGACCCACCATTGGTTCCTCTGCTGATTCTGTGCTCCAAGTTACACAGCTTCTCCCCTTTGATTTTTTTTCTTGGTTTTCTATCACACACCCTCCTTCTCAGCTTTTCTTCTCTCCCAGAGTAAGAACTGACCCAATGCAAAGTTCAGCAAGAAGTAGGATGCATTTACAGATGTAAGGCTTGAGATGAGACATTCCCGCTGACATTGGGAAATGCATTTGTGCTATTATAACTGAACGAAAGAAAAGGAAGTCACCAGGCTCTGATGCTTAGCTCTGAACTTGGGGTCACAGAGAGGATCCTCATTAAACTCTGTGCGACAGTAGACAAAACTAAAACCAGTTGATGAAGGCAAGGGATTTATGGGGGGTGGAGGGCTGGTTCAGTTGGAAGGACAATGGGAGAGGGAGGTGGGTGGGAACCAGAGTATACAAGTATGAAGTTATAGAAGAACAAAATCGACTAATAAGAAAAGAAACTTAGGAAGTTCAGATTAGCAGTGTTCATTAATCTTCCATAAGTTCAGCTTGTGTTAGAGAGTACATTAGGATCACAGTCATCCAATGTGACTTACAGATTCATTAAAAAATATTTCTGGAACAGATATAAAGAGTAAAATAGGATCTATGTGTAAAGGAGGGTATAGTAATTGCCCTTGGGAATTGTAACCATACCCTGCAAAATAAGACCATGAAGTGTATCTGTGACCCAAGCTATTTAGCATAAAATTCTTGCCTGCTCCTCTGCCAAGAAACAGTAGGTTAAACGCTTTTCTATTTACCTCACTATGTGTTAAATAACAATTATGGTTTCTATGATGTCACTAGTGTTGTTCTACTAAGCCTAATTCTGTACAAAAGAAAATATATTTGGGTGTTAGGACAGGCTGTGTAAGCCTTAGGGTCTGAATAAAATAGTAAGCAAGAACTGGGTGTGCTGGCACAGGCTGTGATCCTAGCACTTGGGTGAAGGTCATTGTCTTGGCTATTGTGAGTCCAAGGCTAGCCTAGGCTACAAGGGACCCTGTCTCCAAAAAGCAAAATTACTAAGAAGAGTTTGCTGGTGCCCATCACTCCTCTCTGGAACCCTTCTCTGGGAATTGTTAATGAAACAAATAATGGCCCACATTAATTCAGAAAAAGGAAAAAAGAAAATGATTGGTTTTTTTTCCGATAGTGTGACCAACTGTCCTGTTTTTTCCATGACTGGGGTTTTGTACAATGTGACTTTCAAGTCTAAAACTAAAAACGTTTCAGGTAAAACAAGCCAAATTGGCCACTTCATTCTTTAAGGACAAAGAAGTGGGGCTTGAGCTTACTAGATATTAGAAAGCCTGAGAACCGGCATTATAGGCTAAAAAAAGAGGAACTAAGAGTGTATGCTTTTGGGAGACAGTGACTAGCTGGGTGTGGTCATGATGGGCTGCAACTAAGCTCATAAAACACAACCAAAAACACCTCTAATGAGTGGTCAGGAAGATTCGTTTGTCTGGTCAGACATCTTGAGAAGGATTTTTTTTCCTTTGGAGATATTGGAAGATGAGGGATGTCTGGTCTACCAACACGACCTCCACAACCTATAATTTAGTTTGAGACAGCGCTCTCTAGCTTACCTCTCAGTTTTGTTTGTGTCAGTCACTAGTAGGTGGTCTGCCTTTAAGACTGTGAGTTCACTGTACTTTTTCTTCTTTCACATCTACTACCAGTCCAGCAGAGCAGCACAGTCAGCATCATGTAATAAATCCCAACTGTTATTTTTTTTTTTCAGAGCTGAGGACCGAACCCAGGGCCTTGCGATTGCTAGGCAAGCACTCTACCACTGAGCTAAATCCCCAACCCCCCAACTGTTATATTTTAATATGTTAATTCTTTAAACAACCTTTAAATTTATCTATCTTTATGTACATTGGTATTTTGCTTACATGTATTTCTTTTTTATTTAAATATTTATTTATTTTATACATGTGAGCATACTGTCACTGTCTTCAGACACACCAGAAGAACGTGTTGGATCCTACTACAGGTGGTTGTGAGCCGCCATGTGGTTGCTGGGAATTGAACTCAGGACCTCTGGAAGAGCACCCAGTGCTCTTAACTGCTGAACCATCTCTCCAGTCCCTAAATATGTTAATTCTCTGAAATAATGGGTCTCATCTCATCAGGTCCGCTTAAGGTCTATATAATAGAGAATCATCTCTGCTATATGCCCAGAATGTCATCCTCAATGGAATCTGAGTCAGCTTGCTAGCTTCCTCCTCCTCTTCCTCCTCTTCTTCCTCCTCCTTCTCCACTTCCTCCTCCTCCCCCTCCTTCCTTTCCTCCTCCCTGTCTTCTTTATCTTCTTAAAGGAATTCTTGATGTTTATTACTGTGTATTTATTTGCTTGTTTATTTATTTATACTCTATATGCATGCAGAGTGCATTAAAGTAAGAGGACAACTCTCAGGAGTTGGTTCTGTCCCACATGTAGTTTCAGGGATTGAACTCATGCTGCAAGTTTGTCAGCAAGCACTTTTCCCCACTGAGCTATCTTTCTGGCCTAAAAATCATTCTTTTAAAAACTGGTTTTATTAATATTTTCTTTTGTTACCTGTTGTTGTGATAAAATGTTTTTACCAAAAGCAACTTGGTGAAAAACAGGGCTTGTTTGGCTTACACAGTGTAGTCCATGGTCGAGGCAGGAACCCAAAGGCAGAAACTGATGCAGAGATCATGAAAAAAAGATGCTTACCAACTTGCTCCTAATAGCTTGCTTAGCAAACTTTCTTATACTATCCTGGACCATCTGCCTAGGAATGGCACTGCTGTGTTGGGCTGTGTCCTCCTGTATCGATTAACAATTAAGAGAGTGTCTCATAGACGTGGTCACAGGCCAATCTGGTTTAGGCAATTCCTCAACTGAGGTCACCTCTTCCTGATGACTCTGGGCTATTTGGTTGATCACCAAAGCTAACTGTGATAGTTAACCTAATTATTCCAATATCTGATAATGGGTTCTGTAATGAATTTCATACATGATATTATGTAATTTTGATGATGTTCACCCACCTCCCTAACTACCCCCTTTTATCCACCCTCACTCACTCTGATGGGCTTTGTCTTCCCAAGGAGATCCCCTGCTACAAGTTGAATTAGGGTTACTTACAGAAGAGTGGGTGAGGGGCTATTTACAGGAGCCCAAGAAGCCTACTAGCATCTAAAGAAGATGTTTCTCTTCGCCCCAACCTGGATCATTGTGCCTCTTCTCTTTCCTAGTGTTTGCTTTCTCTGGCACCTATGCCCTGCTATTTGTGGCCCGAACTCTCCAAGGCATTGGATCTTCGTTTTCATCTGTTGCAGGTAATGCTGCAACACACACACACACACACACACAGACACACACACATAGACACACACACAGACACACACACATAGACACACACACAGACACACACACAGACACACACACAGACACACACACAGACACACACACACACACAGACACACACACACACACAGACACACACACAGACACACACACATAGACACACACACAGACACACACACAGACACACACACACGCACAAACACACACACACAGATACACACAGACACACAGACACACACACAGATACACACAGACACACAGACACACACACAGACACACACACATAGACACACACACACGCACAAACACACACACACACAGATACACACAGACACACAGACACACACACAGATACACACAGACACACAGACACACACACAGACACACACACACGCACATACGCACACAGACACACACAGACACACACACTCACACAAACACACACAGACACACACACAGATACACACAGACACACACACACAGATACACACAGACACACAGACACACAGACACACACACAGACACACACACAAAGACACACACACACAGAGAAAGAGAGAGAGAGAGAGAGAGAGAGAGAGAGAGAGAGAGAGAGAGAGAGAAGAGTAGTACCATTACTTAGGTACTACATAAAATTTATATGAAGAGATTAAGGAGACTGTCGTCTATGAAGGTAGCACTTGTGATTCAGGAACGAACTGGTTGTGGACTTGTGGGCAGGGCCCATAAATTTCTGGCCTGGAATAACTTCTGATGCTATTCAATTCAGCCAGCTCAAGTAAGAATAAGCCTAAGGCCAGGCAGGATTTTATCTACTGCTTCTTCATGGCCCTTCCTCTGCATTGCTTTTAATTTAATAGGAATTGGTATTTCAGTAAAGTCATTGGTGTTTTCCAAGTATTGATAAACAAAAATGTCACAGAATCCCAGGAGGCTGCTGTGTTATGCCACTCACATCGCTGAGTGGCATGATCGTATACTTGCCAGATAATGCCAGCCCACGCTCTCTCCCAGGTGCCTAGTATTTTCATGTTCCTCCTTGAGCACCATACTGAATACAATAGCCCACTCCAATGCCTTCCTTTCTGCCTGTGACCTCTTTATGCAGGGAGATGTGTAAGGAAATGAGAAAACCCTATGAAACATGAAATAACTAGGCATGGTATTATTATATTACCCTTCCTCTAAGGATTCTCATTTTTAACAATATTAACAATGTCAGCACCAGAGTAATAAGCTGTATGTAGGGAAGGATGGAGAGGCAACTGTGAAAGACAGTACTTGTGATTTACTGTGAGCTAAGTCTTATAAAATCCCTCACATGAAATAGCCAGTAAAGGCCATCACTCAAGATACGACAGGGTTGGGACCAAGGGCTGTGGGAAGCGATCAGCAACCTCCCATATGCCAACTCTAATGATTATTTTCCATTCAGGACTTGGGATGCTGGCCAGTGTCTATACTGACAACTATGAGAGAGGGAGAGCCATGGGAATTGCTTTGGGGGGCCTGGCTTTGGGACTTCTGGGTAAGTAGCAGCTAGAAAAGATCTGAGCTCAGGGGCATTGCACACTCTATAAAGATGGCTCCAAGAGGCAGGTACCTCCTGTTGTGGAAGAAAAGTATTTTCCATGCCTCCCTGGCCCAACTGTGTTTGCTCCTTCAGAACGATCACTAGGGAAAGGTAACATTTCTTTCTCCTTAAGAACCTACAAAATGCAGGAAGGCCTGGGAATGTCCCGAAGGCCAAACTGTCCTAGAGAGTTAATGTCCTCACATTAATGACCACTGCCTCCCTCACCCCTACTTTCGTACACAGCTGGTGTTTTCCACAGGAGAGCTGGTCTTTTGCCAGAGTCCCTGCTGACTTTACAGAAGTAATCTTTCTTAATCCTTAATACCAATCTGTGAAGGATGAATGGTTGTCCCAGGGAAAAGATAAGAATAAGAACTATTTAGGAGCTCTCGAAGTAAAGGGCCAGGAGTAAGAACTCAGCTTTTCTATACTCAGAAGCACCAGCTCCAAACAACGTGCTTATGTTTTCCTTGAGGCGTAGACTGTGTATTGACTGATTGAGCTCTCCTTTTGCCGAGCACTCTCTCGTGCCAAGCACAGTGCTGGCACAGAGGGTTTAGACGTTGCAGGTTTCAACGATGTTCTGCACTCAGGGAGTTTCCAAGATGGTTGAGGGAAGACCCAAGTCTCTTTCTTCTCTGACCCTTGCCCTACCAGCCACCATGGTAGAAAAGAGAGGGGGAGAAAGCCTTGTTCTTTGTTAGTAGCCATATTGATACCCACCGTCGGTCGTGAGTCATATTAGACTCCTTCGTCACAGTCAGAATCAGAAGAATGAGCATGCTCCATCCCTTAGAGCCCCTTCACTGTCAGCCTTCCCCCTTTTCTTTTTGGTTGGAACATGGCGCCAGCCTTCTACTGGTTCTCTTTCATAGCCCCTCCTTTCTTCATGGTACACACCACCCAACAAATCTTTTGGAGCCTACAATGGGTGGTGTTTCTTTTTTTTGATAAAAAGCATCATGTTTCTCAATAACCAACAAGGCCCAGTAGATACATCTGGACATCTTGAGCCCTTGATTAATGTTGCCTCATTTACACATTTCACCTCAAAATACTCATGTTCCATTCACATCAACCTTCACCCACTTTTAGATCTTCAGGCTTGCATCTACACATCATCCCAGGTGCAATAGACTTGGCAAAGCGTTTGCTCCCCTGGCCTTTCTGAATCATTTCACCAGTACAACACAGTATTTTGTGCATAGGATCATTTACTGCTGAGCATTGTGCCACATTTCAATTACTTGTCCTATTACCTCCCCAACCCTGCTCTGCTAAATTTCATTTACTAGAAAGATCTTTGTCCTTGAGAACGGAGACTGAATCTTCTCCACTTCTTTGCCCCCAGCCCCAGTAGAGCTTAGCCCCTAGAGGCCTTCAGTAAAGGCTGCACAGGTGATGTGGAAGAGTCTCACTGCAGGTCTCTGTGCTGCCTTTCCTTTCAGTGGGAGCACCTTTCGGAAGTGTGATGTATGAATTTGTGGGCAAGTCCTCACCATTCCTCATCTTGGCCTTCTTGGCACTTCTGGATGGAGGTAGGTAGCTCCAGACAGCTTAGCTCTGGTTGGAAGTACACTATGCCGTGGTGTCTGTCTTGACCTGTTTAGATGGGTCAAGGACTGCTCCATTCTAGGAAAAAAGGAAGAGACTGACGAGAGTCGAGGTGGTAGCTATGTGGCCATTAGTAGAACCCCAGATAATCAGGAAATAAACAGAATATCCCCATTTCTCTTTTTCTCTCAGCTCTCCAACTTTGCATCCTATGGCCTTCGAAAGTGTCTCCTGAGGTAAGTGGGCATGAAACTCCATCATTCTGGGATAAACGGCATGGCTGAACCCAGGAGAAAGGTAAAGTCAGAAAAAGTGAGCCCAGATTTAGACTCCAGGCAGGTTTACACTTAGGGTAGCAAAGAAGCCTGCCTTGGAAGTGGACAAGTGGAAATTTATAGATATGGCTATAGAAAGAACCATCTTCTAAGGGATGAAAAAGGTGACAGAGACCTCCCGACAACCTGCTCCATGAGCACCCCTAGTTGAACACCATTCAGTCATAGTTAATAAATACCAGAGTTAGTGCTTATCTGACTACAAACCAAAGATGTCTCTGAGCTGGGGGATGGGCACAGCACTGAGGGAAGAGTTGTCCAGGGTGTGAGCACTGATCAGGGAGGTACTGGGGTGCAAGCATTTTTCCTGTGACAGAAGCAGTGGTGTCAGCTGGAGAAGGAACGAATGTGTCCACCATTCCTGGGCCAGGTCCTCTCAGACAGGTGAATTGCCTGAAGTCAAAGGAGAAGGGACGAGAACAATGGAAATAGAGAAGAAATGGTCATCGTTGGGCAAGCAAGGGTGTGTCTGAGCTGGAGGAGCAAGGAGGTGGGATCTACAAAACTGATGGAAGGAAGATACTAGGGTATGATACTGGGGCCTGAGTGTCAGTGGAAGACTACAAAGAAGTTTTCCTTGAATTAGGAAGAAAATCTTAGAGAACAAAACTAAAGCAATGAAGAAAGGCATCCAGAGACTGTCTTTCTTTATCCCACTGTTTGCCTCTAAGAATGCTCAGCAAAATAAGGCAAAAGACATGTTTTTCCCAAGGACTGGGGAATTGAATAAGACCAAACCAGAGCCAGAGACCCAGTCTCACGTAGCCCAGGCTGACCAATGTAGCCCAGGCTGGCCGTTAACTCAGTAGGTGGCAGAGGATGACCTTGAACCCCTGTCCCTCCTTCCTTTACTTCCTGAGCTCTAGGACTACAGGGACAACCAAAATGCCTGATTCCGAAATTTCTTTTTTAAGGCAAGGACAAAGAACTGAAGGAAAACAAAGAAGTCTCTGGATGATGAAAATTTAAAATTCTTCAATTAATGATAGTTTAAAAAATAGGAAATGTATAGACAAAAATGAGAGCAATCCCCCTCATTAAAGAGGGGAGAGAGTTAAAACAGGGCAGATTGTAATGTCTGGGATGAGGGTGAGGGTGGGGGGTACGGGAATGGGGGGCACGGGTGGACTGAACAACAGTAACCAGGTGACCAGTGAAAAAAAGAAGCCAGGAACACTAGGGAATCAAAAGGGCTTAAGAAGCTAAAAATAGGGATGGACACTTTCACAGAGAGGGAAGCTATGCCTAAAAGCAAAGCAAACTGAGGCAGAAGTCACAGAGGTAGCGTGAGGAAGAGGGGCGTGTCAGCCCACCCCCCACCCCTGGCAGCAGAGGGAAGGGCAGGGAGGAAGAATCTTTGGAATGGAGTAGAACAAAGCAAGGCAGGTCGGTGCAGTCTGTGCGCTGTGAAGCCCCAGGAAGAGTGGAAAAGGAAATGATCAAAGGATAAGGAAGTGCTTCCACCCCCAGGAGTTACCTCAGTGGGAATAACTGATACAGCCTGGGTGTTTGCAAGCCTTTGGACCTGCACTTTGTCCTCTGCATCGTTTTCTTCTTTTCCTGGTTTACTTATTTATTCTGGATTTTTGTGAGTCAGGGCCCCAAACTCTAAGTCTGTCTGGTATTAAACTCAATGGTAATCCTCCTGCCCCAGCCTCCTGAGTTATAGGGCTGTAGTTATGAGCCACAACACCTAGTTTCCACTTGTTTTGTTTTGTTTGTTTAGCAGGGT
Organism: Rattus norvegicus; assembly: GCF_021556685.1. Classification (NCBI taxonomy): domain Eukaryota; kingdom Metazoa; phylum Chordata; class Mammalia; order Rodentia; family Muridae; genus Rattus; species Rattus norvegicus. The sequence goes on from NC_141549.1 coordinate 26,752,286, forward strand.
TTAAAATTATTTCTTTTATTTTGAGATTATAATACGAATACATCATTTTCCCTTCCCTTTCTTCCCTCCAAAACCTTCCATATACCCTTTCTTCCTTCCTTTCTTTCTTTCGTTCTTTCTTTCTTTTTTTAAATATATGCTCTGAATAGAAAATTGAGGGCTGGCCGAGTGCTGGTGGTGCATTCCTTTAATTCTATGTACCTGGGAGGCAGAGGCAGGGCAGGGGCAGGTGAATATGAGTTCAAGGCCAGCCAGGTCTACAGAGTGAGTTTCAGGACAGTGAGGGTTACATAGAGCAACCCTGTCTCAGAAAACCAAGAAAAACAAACAAACAAGAAAAAGAAGGAGGTAAGTGAGCAAAATGAAAATAGTTATGTTTTGTTAATGAAACACCACAAAGTCAAGCAGTGGTGGCTCACGCCTTTAACCTCAGCCCTTGGCAGGCAGAGGTAGGTGGATCTCTGAGTTCGAGGCCAACCTGGTCTAAGAGCGGGGTTCCGGGACAGCCAGGGCTCTGTTACACACAGAAAAACCTATATCAAACAAACAAACAAACAAATGAAGAAAAAACACTATGAAGAAATAATGCAAAAACAACAGAAGGAAAAATGAGGACTTGTGTATGGTGGAAAAGTTTGACTCAGAGGCTTAGTCGATCAAGGTATTTGAAAAGTAATTAAAATCACATATGAAAGTCCTTGGCATTTTGTTTCAGGAGCCCTGTCTAGCACGCCATCTGTGGTTTGTCTTACAAATTCCAGGGATGACTATGTTCAGGCCTCATTTTACAGATGCAGAGTGCTCCTGAAAGAATGTAGGACTGTGATAGAATTGCTGCTCTAAGAGTGCCGTTTCCCCTCAGTGACAGATGCCTCTCTCAGTCTGCTGCCAAGGTGTCTGGGAGTAACCACCCACCCTAAACTCCTTAGAGAAAAGCACCAAAAGCCTGCTGGCAGACTCTCAGGAAGGTGTTTGCTCCCAGCACCATTTGGGAATATTCATCTAGATGGTTCTACTTTTACTTTACTGAGTGTCCTGTCTGGCAGTCCCACCGAATACTCACTGAAGACCACCTTGTGACAATAGGAAACTAGAGTATGTATAAATAATTTTTAAAGCCTTGAAGGCTGGATGTAGCTCAGCTGATGGAATGCTTGGTTAGCACACATGAAGCCTTGAGAGACCTCATACTCCGCCTCGTCTCTTTGCACTGCAGTGTGTACAATGACTGCTTCCACGGTAGAGATCACACACAAAGGTTAGTTGGCACCAAGACCTCTGCTTCCAGCTCACTCCACAGCACTTGCAATTGGTTTCCTCAATCTTTATCTCCTCTGTATACATTTATATTGAGAATATTTAAAAATGTACATTTACATATTTGTGCAATCCTACAGGGTGTATAATCTGTATGTCCATGCCCCCCTACACACACTCACATACATACACATGCAAATACACACACCTACTAGGGAGCATCTTAGAGTTTTACAATCCCTTTGGACTTCATACTCTGCTTAGAAACAACTTGCATTCATTTTTTATTTTCACCTTTATTGTGACTATTATGTACAATGCACTTAAAATCCAGTTATGTTTGTTTGTTGATCTTGACTTTTGTTTGTTGTTTTTTATATTTCATTCCTCCATTCCGGCTTAGTGCACTAGTGTACTAGACCCCAGTACAGACTGTTGACTTAACTCCTATCCCTCAAGGTTGTCAGCATTGGCTTCTGTGATACCTCTCTTCCTGATGTGTGATTGGTCACCTTGTCCCAGTGGCCCCTCCCCCTTTCTGTTCCAGTTCATTTCTGTTGCTGTGATAAAATACAGTGGTACAAGCAAATTAGGGGAGAAAGGGCTTATTTGACTTATAATCTCAGACTATAATATAATATAATATAATATAATCTTCACTCCATCATTGTAGTGAAGTCAGGGCAGGATGTTGAAGCAGATAGTCATATCACTCCCACAGTCAAGTACAGAGAGAATAAATGCATGCATGCCAAGTTCTCTGGTTTACAGTTCAGGACCTCAAACCAGGCAATGGTGCCACCAACTTACAGGCTGGATATTTTCATATCCATTAGGGAAATCAAGGCACTCTCCACAGATGTGCCCATAACCAATCCATCATAGAGAGTCTCCTAGATTGTGGCAAAGTAACAATTAAAACTGATCGTCACTTTTTCCTGGATGGGTGTGCCCAGGGATGTGTCATTGTCTCTTCTAGTTAGAACCCCAGTCCTATCCAATCAGAGCTCCATCCTTACAACCTCCCTCACCTTAATGTTTTCCTTTAACTCTCACATTGAAATAGGGCAGTAGCGGTTGGGACTTTGTTGTTTTAATTGGCAGGGACACAGTCACCTCACAGTGTTAGTATAGTGTTTTGGGGATGTAGTCAAAGCATATTAATCTCCCCGTTGCCATTTTTCCTTTTCTTCCCTCACCTATATCTATCGCAAATGGACACTTTAACTTTTTTCCATTTTTTCTCCCAATTGACTTATGAATGTTTTCTTACTGCCCTCTGTTTCTTCCATAAAAGGCATCATACTGTATATGATTCTTTACATTTCCTCCCCCCCCCCTCGGTTAATAATGTATCCTAAAAAAATAACCCACCCTGCTGTTTTGCAGTTGTGTGGTCCACGTTTCAGAATGTGGAGCATGACAGAACATGTTTCATTCTGCTTCCTGTCTGTGCATCCCAAATAGTGCTTCAGCAAATAACAGCATGGACACGCACTTCAGAATGTTGGAAGTAGTCTTCTTCTCCCTCTATCTCCCTGGGCCTCTCCCTGCCTCTGGCAATACTGTAATGGGGACTAAACACAGGGTCTTCACAGCCTAGACAAGCAGTCCATCACTGAGCTCTTCCTTCAGCTCTGGCAATAACCATTACGTACCTGAAATGTGATGCTTGCATTCTTCTTTGTGTGTATGTTTACGGTTTATATATCAATTTCTTTACTTTGATTTACATATATGGTAAGAGTATTATAAGTTTGGTTTTGGTACCTGTATATGTATCCATTGTTGTTTGCTCATTGTATGTGGTTATCATATCCAGACTATTAAATATCATATGTGATAGAGTATACTACACACCAGAGATTAGGAAATACTCTTTGGTTCCAACTACTCAGCTCCTTGGCTCAGGAAACACTGTGGGAAAGGTGGAACTTGAACTTGAGCAGGAAGAACAAGTAAGATGGAGAGCTCTGGAGATGAGAAGGATGCTAATTTGGGGACAGATAACAAAAGGATGTTGCCTGGCAGCATGTCCAGGTGTAGCTGGTATAAGGGTAATGCCGTGAGAGAGGAGCAATCAAGCCCGATCATGAGGAACAGCATTTTAACCTGTGTGTTCAGGTTCCTCAGCTGCACTGTGTAGCTCAGAATGGAGAAAAGGAAGAACTCATCTGAGGAGCCTTCTTCTGTTGTACTTCCATACTTACCATGAGGTGAAGTATTCTACCTGATGGGGCAAAATGACATTTCCAGAGAGATATGGTGGAAAGGCCCTGGACACCTATTGACAATCCTGGCCTTGCTTCCGCTCGTCGTGGGAATTAGATCCAATACAAGTACTCTGCTCTCATCGCCTCAGGACTTGTACACAAATAGGCTCCGGCCCCAGCTGAGACACTACACAGGTCACTTCCTTTCCTGAGACTGGAGATTCCTGGTCTCTGCAGCAAAAGAGCCAATGATGTATAAGGTCCTAGCTCAGATCTTGTGAAAACAGGAGTGTTGTAAACTCTAAACATTAAAGGTTCACGTTATTCATTTTCTCAGAGTGCCATGGGGACTCCGCTTTTGACGCTTCTCAAAGACCCTTACATCCTGGTAGCAGCAGGTAAGCTGGCCATGCCCACCCTTTCTGTGGGAGTCAAGCTTCAGGCAGCCACACTGGCTCACAGAATGGTCTCTCAGGTTCCATCTGCTTGGCCAACATGGGTGTCGCCATACTAGAGCCCACGCTGCCCATCTGGATGATGCAGACCATGTGCTCCCCCGAGTGGCAGCTAGGTAAGTGAGCTGGGTCCCCAGCAGAGCTTGGATACCGGGTGGGCACTGTGGGTTTGGGCACCAGGCAGGTGCTGTGGGCCTTTTTGAAAGAAATAACAATCATTAAGTCAGGGTAATCAGCCTCTCAGGGGCTGTACACTCGCTCCCTTCATAGACTCATCCCCATGCCCACACCCATGAACTGAGTCCAGATCACCTTGTGAATGAAGGTGGGCAATGGAGAGGTAGCAGTTCTAGTACTAATGTGAAACCATTCAGTATTTCTAGCCAAAGGCCTGTTTTGTTTTGTTTTGCTTGTTTTGTTTTGCTTCCCTAGCATTGACTGGCAATCTAAATTTCTGCAAACAACATAATCTTTCTGTATTACTTTTCTCATTCTTGTGACTAAATACTCAACAGAAGCAACATAGCAAAGCATGGATTTCTTTTACCCGTGGTTTGAGAGGAAACAGACTGTCTTGGTGGGGAAGGCTTACAGCACCGGGACATCTCAGTTCTGGAGAGACCACGAAGCAGAGAGCAGGAGAGGCCTGCACCCTCTGCATGTGGCATCCTCTTTTAAAAATTCCTTTTTTGGGGGCTGGGGATTTAGCTCAGTGGTAGAGCGCTTACCTAGGAAGCGCAAGGCCCTGGGTTCGGTCCCCAGCTCCGAAAAAAAGAACCAAAAAAAAAAAAATTCCTTTTTTATTTTGACTAAAAGCCCAGCCCAACGGATGGTGCTGCCCATGCTTAGTATGGGCTTCCCTTTGTGTTTAAGCCCTGTCCAAATGCTCTCACAGATTGCTCAGAGGCGGGTCTCCTAAGTGATTCCAGATTCCATAGTTGATAAGATTAACTACTATGCTTTCCAACCATCACTTATAAAGAATGGTAGTCTCTTATTTATATAAAATGATAAAAATCTGTTTCATTATTCCAGCCAGTGAGGCAGATGGGCCTGAGAATAGCTCCATTTAACTGACAACTAAGCACATGGCTGTTTACTCTTCCTCCCTCCCTTCCTTCCTTCCTTCCTTCCTTCCTTCCTTCCTTCCTCCCTTCCTTCCTCCCTTCCCTCCCTTCCTTCCTTCTTCCCTTCCTTCCTTCCTCCCTTCCCTCCCTCTTTCCTTCTTTCCCTCCCTCCTTCCTTCCTCCCTTCCCTCCCTCTTTCCTTCCTTCCCTCCCTCTTTTCCTCCCTCCTCCTTCCTTCCTTCCCTCCCTCCTTCCTTCCCTCCTCTTTCCTTCCTTCCCTCCTTCCTTCCCTCCCTCTTTCCTTCCTTTCCTCCCTCCTTCCTTCCCTCCTTCTTTCCCTCCCTCCCTCCCTCCTTCCTTCCCTACTTCCTTCCTTCCCTCCTTCCTTCCCTCCCTCCTTTCCTCCTTCCTTCCTTCCCTCCCTCCCTCCTTCCTTCCTTCCTTCCTTCCCTCCCTCCCTCCCTCCTTCCTTCCCTACTTCCTTCCTTCCCTCCTTCCTTCCCTCCCTCCTTTCCTCCTTCCTTCCTTCCTTCCCTCCCTCCCTCCTTCCTTCCTTCCTTCCTTCCTTCCCTCCCTCCCTCCCTCCTTCCTTCCCTCCCTCCCTGTTTCCTTCCCTCCTTCCTTCCCTCCCTTCTTCCTTCCCTCCCTCCTTCCCTCCCTCCTTCCTTCCTTCCCTCCCTCCTTCCTTCCCTCCCTCCCCCCTTCCTTTCTTTCTATTTTTAGGGGTAAATCCCAGGGTTCTCATGCAAACAGTGCAAATGTTCTACCACCGAGCTACATGCCCAGCCTGTTCTCTAATCTAGTAAACCCTGAGATATAAACCCTAAGCCTAAGTGCCTATGAAAGTTTCCCCATGACTTTGTACCACACTATTTTAAAGTAATTTGGTTTCACAATTGAGCACCACTTGACTTCAATCTGAAATGAACATGGAAATGCTTTGAAAGGTAGTCAGAAGCTACTTCAAAGAGCTGTTGCAGGCATGGATGGCCCAAGGTACTCTGTGCCTGTATACTCTGCAGGATAAGAACCAAGCACAGTCTCACTACACCCCTCTGACTGTTTTACACACTCTGTAGCACAGTCTCACTACACCCCTCTGACTGTTTTACACACTCTGTAAAGGGTGCTCACCCTCCACCCAGATCCAAAATGGAGGACCCCAGCCTCCTCTGCTCTGTGTAGGCTGGGAGCCTCCATGTGTGACTTTGAGGGAGCTTAAAGGGAAGGCCTGGGCCTCTTCCAGGAAACCTGAGGACAACAGGGCAGGAGAGGCTACGTGCAAATGATCCAGTCAGTACAACCGGGCAGGAGAGGCCTGTGGTGCCAGAGGGGAAGCTGATAAGAACCGGATATAGCTCAATGTACCATAAAAAACACAGAATCTAATTTTAAGGGACCAATTCTGAGCAGGGCTCCAGCTGTACACTTAACTTCAAATTGAATTTCTCGGGCTGCAACTGCCTCTGACCAAGACAATTAATTGAGTTAGGCAGCGCTCAGTGCAGATAACATCTCTCCTGAGGAGGTTCTGGTCCCTCTGGCTTCTGGTACCAGTGAGTACACCATAGCCGGGAGCAGCCCTCCCTCAGCAGTCCAGTTAGCAGCCTCCCTTACCAGTTCCAAGTCAGTTGGTTACTGTGATCTTCTACCACGCTCCTCAGCACGGCCCACACCTCTAAACTCTACACCATCTAATAGAATTCTCCAGTGATGGTTGCCACATGCTGGAGGAAGTTGGATTACTGGGGCTTTGCAGCAAGTTAGCAAAAACACGTTAAATCCACCCCACTCCTTCCCTCCCTCCCCCCTTCCTTCAATTTATTTATTTTGTGTGTGTGTGTGTTAAATGCATTTCAAGTACAGTTTCCCTTCCCTTTACTCCTCCCAGTTCCCTTCCCATTATTTCCCCTTCCCCCCCAGATTCACTCCCCCATTTCCCTTCAGAACAGGTCCTCCCCACCCGGGGTGTCCAATGAGCACTGAATAACAAGTTACAAAAAGACGAGCTACAAACCCTGATATCAAGGCAGGGTGGGCTAACGCAGTAGGAGGCAAAGGGTCCCCAGAGCAGACAAAAGAGCCAGAGACAGCCCTACTCCTGGTCGTTGGCGTATGCTGGTGAGATTTGCTGAAAGAAGCAGAGGCAGGAGGACTACTACTTCAAGGCCAGCCTGGGTCACACTTCTTTCTTTTTTAATCTTATTTTTTAAATTATTATTCTTTATTCTTTTTTTATAGTCCATTCAGTATCCCTCCCAGTCCACCCTCCCACAGTTCCTCATCCCATCCCCCATCCCCATCTCTAAGAGGATGTCTCCATCCCCACCCTCACCCCACCAAACCTCTTCGCTCCCTGGGGCCTCAAGTCTCTCAAGGGTTAGGTGCATCTTCTCTCACTGAAGCCAGACTAGGCTGTCCTGTATTGTATATGTGTTGGGGGCCTCATATCAGCTGCTGTATACTGCCTGGTTGGTGGCTCAGTGTCTGAGAGATCTCTGGGGTCCAGGTTAGTTGAGACTGCTAGTCTTCCTATAGGGTTTCTCTTTTTCTCAACCTCTTCCAGCTTTCCCCTAATTCAACCACAGGGGTCCCCAGCTTCTGTCCATTGGTTAGGGTGTAAATATCCGTATCTGTCTCTTTCAGCTGCTGGGTGGGCCTCTCACAGGGCAGCCATGTCAGGCTCCTGTCTGTAAACAGTTTTGTTTTTCTTTTGAAACTGGGTTTCATGCAGCCTGGTCTGTCCTTGGCCTGGAAATGTAGACGAGCTTAGCCCTGAACTCTTCATCCTCTTGCTTCCGTCTCCCAAGTTCTAGGATCTTGGGCTTCAAGGCACGTGCCCACACATCCCACGGAACAAGTGATGTTTCTGTGAATTTCCAGGGGACAAGGGTATACCCCACACCCATCACCAACCACCCTTGGAAAAGTACTGGCCATGAGAAACACTTCTCCAGATTACAGGAAGGAGTGCAGGTAAAAAACCAACCAAACAACAGCAACAAATTCTTGAGAGAGATGTGTGGTCTGAGAGGGACTTAGTACCACATGGCCAATGGATCCTGGGCTCTGCTACCCAGGGCAGAAGACAGCACTGGCTTTGGAAACCGTTTCACCCCAGTTTGGATTTATGCCCAGTCACTTACTAATTCTCATGTTGAAGAACCACGCTTTTTTGTTTTCTTATATTTAGACAAGCTCATACTACATTGGTTAGACTGGTCTTGACTTCAAAATCCTTTTGTCTCAACGTCTTGTGTGCTGGGGTTGGTTATAGGTGTGCATGACCACACCCGGCTTTCCTTCTTCATTTGTAAAAATGAAGGTATCATTAAGCATTGTTTTGGTCTTTGTCCTTATTTCAGGGAGGTTACTGCCAAGCATGGATTATAGGATTTACTAAACTGATAATCACGTGTGACAGTCACGGTTATGTGTGATCCACCCCTGAAGACAGGCTGTGAGACGTATGTGGATGTTGATTAGCCTAGAACACAAAATACTGCTGAAGTACAAGCTCGGGTCAGCTGCTGTGGAACAAGTGCACGTTTGAGGAAAGCTTCATTTAGGAAATTTCATACAATTTACAAGGGTGTCAAGGAGACCGGTAACTAGGCCAGCGAGCTTCCTCTTTCTGTGTATCAGCTAAATCATTCAGTAGTTATTACCTCTAGACGTTCAAAGGCAGTTAAACCCAAATGAACAGATACAGTTTCAAACAGATTGCCATCCTGGACAGAGAAAGTAGACAAACACAGGAGGACATGCTTCTCTAATGCTACATAGGACACAATATTAAAAGCAAACAAGCCACCGGCCAGGCCCAGGCTGACTGTTTGCTTTGGGTTTAGGATTAGAGCAATGATACTTTTTATTAGGTTACATTGTTTCCTCGAGGTCCAAAGTGATTCAGGGAAGGGCTAAAGAAACAGAGAAACTCACAATGTTGGTTCCAAGCAGGCCCTCAGGCCAAAGTCCACCAGTCACTCTGCTGGGCTTGGGTAGGGGAGTAACTGGCCTTGGAGTGAGATGCCTGGGTTTGCCCTGACCATCACAGGTCATGATAATTATTAAGGCAAGTGGTCATAGGGCACTTCATCTGTGCTAAGCCAGTGTAAAATGCTCAATGTGCAGGGTGTTCTCTTTTTTTTGTTTGTTTTATTAGTTTTTGTTTTCTATGAACATTTTTAATTTTTTTTTCTTTTTTTTTTTTTTTTCGGAGCTGGGAACCGAACCCAGGGCCTCGTGGTTGCTAGGCAAGCGCTCTACCACTGAGCTAAATCCCCAACCCCAACATTTTTAATTTTAATAAGTATATAAATACAATGTAGTTTTACTATTGCCATCCCCTCTCCCTCTCCAACTCTTCCTATATTGCCCTATCTTCCCTCTAAATTGTTGGGCTTGTCTTTATTATTGTTTTGTGTGTTGTGCGTGTGTGCGTGTGTCCTACTGAGTCCAATAGTGTTGTCCACGTGCTCACAGGTGTAGGGCAGACTACTTGGGTATGGGAATTTTTTTAAAAAGGGGGTGATCCCTGAAGAAAATTGATTCTCCTTCCTTCTGACTACTGGGGGTTGGGGAGGGTAGAGCCTGTGAGACACTCCCCCATGTACATTGGAATGCTGACCGGAGTGGTCTTGTTCAGGTAATCGTATTATTGAGATTTCATGGGTACAGCTTCCTGTCACATCCAGAATGCACTTTATAACAGTCCCCTTGTCCTTAGTTAGGCTCTTCACAATATTCCCTGAGCTGGGAGTGTAGGGTTTTGTTACTTTGTTTGGCAAAGGGCATTTGAGTCACTTACTCTCTGTGTTTTGACCAGTTGTGGTTCTTTGCAATAGCCTCCATCTGCTACAAAAAGAAACTTTTATGAGAAGGGCTGAGAGCTTATGTAGTCTATTCTTGGTGACTCACAACCATCTTCTCCTTGTGTTATTTCATTTTATCTTTATAACAAAATACTTAAGGTGGCCTAACTTTATAAACTTAAGCATAAGCAACTCACTCTCACAATAGTTCTTGGGCCTAGTGGGAGCCACCTCAGTATGTCCCCGGGCAAACCCTTCAATAATCAAAGACCTGCCCCAACCTCTAGCAAAGTCTCGTGTAGCTCAGGCTAGCTTCAAACTCACTGGGTAGCTGAGGTTGAGAATGAACTTCTGATCCTTCTACCTCTACCTCCAGAACGCTGGGATTACAAGTACGTGTGACCATGCCCAGGTTATATGATGTTGGGGATAGAACCCAGGACCTCTTGTGTATGCTAGGCAGGCACTCTACTTACTGAGCTACATCTGCACCATAGGCCTTCCTTTTAAAGGTCTCTTCTCTACCCACAGCACCACGCTGAGGACCAGGCCCCCATTTGCATTCGTGGCAGGGCTATGTGCATGAGAGCACAGGTGCAGAGGCCAGTGTTAGATTCCTCTGTAGGTGGAGCTTTAGACAGTTGTGTGCCACTCAACATGGTTGTTAGAAACAGACCGTAGATGCTTTGCAAGAGCAGTAAGCTCTCCCAACTACTGATCTATCTCTTTAATCCCCATTTCCATGATCTTAAAAACTCTGTGTTTATGACCTCTCTGTAGAGCTCTGTCCTTGAGTATCTTTCTGTCTGACCTCTACATGTGGTTGTTTGAAGCCCTTCATGGACCCCTTGACTTCTCCTCCCCACTCATCTTTTCTGTCTTCACCGTCCAGTCAATTGAAATAAAAAGCTTTAGTTCTCGTTATTTCTCTCTCCTCACTCCCATTGTGCCCCAACACAACATGAGAGAAAGTTCTACAACTCCACCTTAAAAATACCTTTAAGTTTGCTCACCCATTTTGGTAATGGCTTCCAAGCTGAGACTCTGACTTTTCTCCTGGACTTGCCACAGTCTCTTATCCTGTGAAGCCGTTCTTCTAAGAGACTTTAGAATACACAGTTGGGCTATCTCATTCATCATCTTCATAGCTTCTCATGTCCTTTCTGCTCACATGTTTCAGCCACTCAGGCATCCACGTGTCTTGCTCCTGTACCAGGCTAAGTGGTTCCTTCTTTAAGCCTTTCAGCTTGTGTTAGGTGCTGCATATGTCCACCCCCACCCCCCACCCCCACCTCCCAAGCCCCTTCTCTCTGGTGAACAAAATCTCAGCTTAAGCACCACCCCCTCAACCTTTCCTTGGCTTCCCAAATGTACCTTCTAGTCACTCTGACATTTGGATACATGAAATTTCTGTCACAGTTTTCAAAATTACTTTCTTCACTTAATTTTTAGCGTTTAGTTTTATTATCTATCTCTCCGCGAATGTGAGTTCCGTTTGAGTTATAATCATTTTTTGGGTTTATTTGCTTGTACTTGTATTGTTTTAAGATAGTGTCTTCGTATGTAGGCCTTGGATTTACAATCTCCTCCATCCAGCCTAGTAGAAAAACTCTCAAGAACATGGCCACAAAACCCAAAGTACATCTGCAACACAAAAAGGCAGGAGGGTGCTTCTTGCTAAGGGCGCTTAAGAAAGCAAGCACCTCCAGGAGGCTTCCTGTGCCTCATTCTGAGTGCTTACAATTTGGCTTTGAATTCTTACCTGATTGGAATAATTGATGAACAGCATAAAACATTTGTGCATATGTTTTAATTTTAGGGAAAATGCTAATCTTTACATTTTTTATGTTTCTTTCTTACAATTTTCCATTAAAATAGTGCTTTGTTATCCTGTTTAATTCTTTGCTTGAGAAGACCACATTGTCCTTGTGGCTCCCACAGCTTACCTAGTACTAGGATTACAGACTTGCACTGTATTTGCCTCTGTGTTTACCTTTCAAAAATACTTTATACTTCATGTGCATGGGTGTTTTGCTTATACATGTTTTATGCATCATATGCATACCTGTGCCCAAGAAACTGGAGTTACAGACATGGAGGTGCTGGGAATCAAACCGGAGCCCTCTGAACGAACAGCTGGTGTTCTTAACCACTGGGCCATCTCTCTGGCCCTTCCGTGTTTTTCTTATCTACTGCTCAATTTCTAGCCTTAAGAATACCTGGCATATGGTAAAAGCTCATCAGAAAGAAAACAAGAAAGAAGGAAAGAGATGGGAGGGTAAGGAAGAAAGAACTCAAAAATAACAAGTAAAATTTCTAAGGTCATGTAGTGGCCAAGCATATACTAAACCCAAACTGTATGATCCAATATCCATGATTGAGATCATCAGTTTGTTGTCACAAAGTCATGTGACCAGGACAATAGTTAATGAAAGCTTTCACAATCTCTGTTCAACTTGTTCTCCACTGTTCCCTGGAAAGATATAATAGCAGCTTTGCTCTGTCCACATGTGGGAACCAAGGCTCAGAAAGACTTACCTAGGACCATGGGGAAAGCAACAAGAGGACAGGTCATAAACAAGTTAAGTTTGATTTCCCAGAAAGTCCATATTCTGATAACCCAGTGAATCTTACACATGTCAGTGTCTAAGTCTGAAAGTCTAAGTAGGAGATCAGAGCGCATTAAACATATTGAGGCTAAAGAAACCTTGTTACTGAGGAAAGCAGAGAGGTGGGGTCCTGACACCTCTGCTCGTGAGTTGCACCAAGACCTCTAAGATGTATTACAAAGTGGTTTGGAGACCTAGGGCTCTCGGGAGTACCTTGCTGAACTGTAGGAAATAAGGTGCTTTAGATTAATTTGAGCATCTCGTAAGGTGAGCTTCTGTGTTCTTCCACAGGTCTGGCTTTCTTGCCTGCTAGTGTGGCCTACCTCATTGGCACGAACCTCTTTGGTGTGTTGGCTAACAAGATGGGTCGGTATGTAGCCTGGGAAATTGGAAGAATGACTGTACTGTCACTTAATAGTGACCTTTGGGTTTGCGCTTACACTTGGGACAGTTTAGGACATAGTGGTAAACATTGCTGTGAAGGAGGCCAGTGGGTAGTTGACACGGGCAGTATAGAGAACGGATGGATCACCTTTAACTAGTTACTTTGGAAGAGACAGTGGTTACACAGAGATCGGCCTTCCTTTCCAGTTAAAGAGGTAATGTCAAGCCAGCAGCTAACAGCTGTAAAACAAAACAAAACAAACAGAACAAAACAAAACAAAGCAGTCTGTACTTTGGAGCAACCATCGCCAAACTTCATCCCATGAAACCCTAGGGATTCTAGGCAGGAACTTCACAAATGCAAAAGGGATTTGAGTTTAGGGAGGCAGGAAGTATGAGTCTAGACTCTCTTCCCCTACTACAACGATGGAATGGCTTTGGTTTTAATCTTATCTTCAGTTCAATACAAAGCTTTAAAAATACATTTGAAAGCACTGCTGTAGGAGACAGAGGTGAGGAGGAATTGTTTATTTTCACAGGGTTTTTGAGAGTGTTTTGTAAGACCACACATGTTGTGAGGAGTTTGAACTGGGGTGGAGAGATGGATCACTGGATAATGGCACTTGCCACAGACGCCTGCGTACTGGAGTTTAATCTCCGGAACCCACATGGTAGTGGAAGAAGATAGCTGGCCACACAAAGTTGTCCTCTGTGGTGTGCCTCCTTTCACATAACTGCTCCCTCTCTCACACACATTAATAACAATAAATAAAAACTACAAAACAGAAGCAACCGGAACTGGCAGACACCAATAATCAAGTTTGAGAGCCAAGTGCCTATGGAAGCGGCAGCCTTCGGTTCTAAGGGACACCAGCATATGCCTCACTGTTGTACTCCCAACACTGCTGTGAGGAGAGCTGCGAGTTCAGGGTAGAGATGAGCTCAAGAAGAGGACCCAGACGGAAAGGCATTCAACCTGGTCCTGTAGAGACGCAGTTTCTTCCTGCATCTCAGGTTCCTTGAATTTAACACTGGCCAAGGTGGCAGGGAGCAGCCGCCTCTCTGCAGATAGTGTGTGACAATGTCTCTTTTCTTCCAGGTGGCTGTGCTCCCTTGTTGGGATGGTGGCAGTAGGTATCAGCTTGCTCTGTGTAAGTACAAGACCCAGCTGATGAAGGAAGAACGCTAGACATTTCAAGATCATTTTCCTTCAAATGAGCAGTAGGCCGATGTGGTAGGAATTTCTACATGATCAGAAAATGGTGCCCAAGGGGATGCTGTCAACAGAAGCGGCATGCTATCAAAGGGAGGTATAAAAGGAAGGAGTAGAGCAGTGGGCAGGAGGAACTAGAGGTGTGAGGATATGCATAAACACTGAAGCATGTTGGGATCTATTTCTGGAGCTTGCCAACCGTAGTATTTTATAAATCCACTTATTCAATTGACTGTGACACTCTCCATAAACCACCGGGGCATGTAGCATTTATGGCTCAGTCTCTAGAAGCAGAAAATTTGGTAGAAGAAAGAAAGTGGGGTTTTCTATCTTTAAGAGTCTTTAAGAGTTCTTCCAGGTCATTACTGTCACCTGTCCTTAGTAGAGACCATCAGTCCATTTGGCTCCAGGCTAAAGGGATTGAAAACAGAGGTGTAAGGTCCTGAGCACTGCACCCAGGTCGAACTAGAGCCCCTGCTGGTGGGCATGAGCTCATAGCTCTAGTCCAGCTTTACCACTTGCCCTTTGTGTGGTCCTGAGCTACTCACACCACTTCTTTGCTCGGTATTCTCTCACGAGGACTTGGCTTGCATCTCACAGGGTATTTGAGGTAATCCACAAAGACTGCAGAATGAAGAGGGCACATGAAAAGCCTCAGTAAGTCAGCCCTGCCATTTAGAAATATGGGCATCACTCGAGGTGTTGCTTCAGAAGTACAGCTGTCAATAATATGCTAAACTTTTCAATGGCTGTGCGATGGGCTAGTGGCGTTGGGTAACAGGTACCTAGGAGAGGGTAGGGAAGTTATTTAAAAAGGAGGCCAGACTTTAGTTAGGGGTGAACGCATGCCATTGTTTGTGGCACTCAAATGATGCCGTTCGTTTCTCCAGTTGTTGAGCTATTAAATGTTGGATTTATTTATTTATTTATTTATTTATTTATTTATTTAGTCTTTTTGCTAAAATGGCTACCAACTTTGGATTTCAAATTTGGCAGTGCATGTCTTTAATTCCAGCTATTCCAGGAAACTAAGATAGGAGGATCGGGAATTCAGGGCTTGCCTGGGCTACAGAGTGAGTTCAAGTGTAGCTTGGGCAACTCAGTGAGACCTCATCTCAAAAAGAAATAAAAGAAAAGTAGGGGCAGTCCTAGCCTCACAGGGCCCTATGTTCACTCTCCAGTACTGTAAAGCAAAATACAGGCAAACTTGATAGTGCCAGTGACGGCAACATACGGTGAGGAGAGCACAGCAGTGTGCGTTTGGTAGAAAGTGTTAGGTAAACAATAGTTCATGAATAGAAAAGGACTCTTGCTTGCTATAATGCAGTTGAGTCTGAGGTTAGAACTTGATCTTGCTGCTTATTGGCTTCATAACTTTGGGTAACACCAGCCCAGTTTTCATATGATCGAAGTGGGGAGGAAGGTTATTTTTCAAAAGGAAGTATAAGAAATCAGAGGTAATGCATGTGGCAGATGTCACAAATGCATGTCGTGTGAAGACTCTTCCCTTCCTAGCCCAGTGGCATTCTGAGGAACTCTTCTTCCTTCCCATTCCAGGTACCTCTGGCTCACAATATTTTTGGTCTTATTGGCCCCAATGCAGGCCTTGGCTTTGCCATAGGTAAGCAGTACCCTCAAAGTAAAAGACCTTTGAAAATGTCCCTTGAGTCAGGTTCCTTTCCTCCCCATTTTCCCATCAGAAGAGGTATATGGAAAGGCAGGGATGGGAGAAAAGCTGGCATATGTGCAGAGTAGGTGCATCTACTGGTTCCTACCTGGTCCTCTGTTGGTGTTAAGTGTGGAGACAGCAGGCCCTGAGAGTAAACTAAATGGGGGAAGGGTGGAGGGAGATGCTATATAAGCTGACTAACAGCATCCTGCTTGTTTTGGCCACAGGAATGGTGGATTCCTCTCTGATGCCCATCATGGGATACCTGGTGGACTTACGCCACACCTCTGTGTATGGGAGTGTCTATGCCATCGCCGATGTGGCCTTTTGTGTGGGCTTTGCTATTGGTATGTTGGTTGGCTTAGATGGGCTCTCCCAGGCCTGAATGACCCAGTCTCCCTTCTCCATTGTAGTTTACCTGGATATGGAACCAGAGGCTTCATTATCTTAGGGATCTGATTATAGTGGAATCTGCCTCAGCTTCTGTGGCTGTCCACTGTCCCTAGGATGGTGTTTTACAGGTGACCAATTCAACAAACACTTGAAATTTGATTTATTTTTCCATAGGCCCATCTACTGGGGGTGTTATCGTACAGGTCATTGGCTTTCCTTGGCTCATGGTCATCATTGGTACCATCAACATCATTTATGCTCCTCTCTGCTGCTTCCTGCAGAACCCGCCAGCTAAGGAGGAGAAGCGTGTAAGGCACTGTCTCTTTCACCCTGTGGTTCCCCTGACTCTTCACCTTGAGCTCATTTCCACTCTTCTGGGCATTTCTCTGCTTTGTGGCTTTACTGTTCTTCCTAACAACTTATCCTTTTCTTCTACCCTTCACTTTCCTTTTTTTCTCTGAACAACCAGGTCCCTTGTTATCTGGATCTTAAGTAAAGAAGGGAAACGAGGAGCAGGCAGGGTGACACCCTTCTCAAATTCCAGCATTTGAGACACTGGGGTAGTATAGAAGTTCAATTAGTCCTTAGCCACATATTGAATTAAAGGTCAGCCTGCCCTAAATAAAACCTACTCATAAAACATCAAAACTAAACTAAACTAAAAAAAGAAAAGAAAAATGGAAATATTTCCATTCTTTTTGTGTATGGTGCATACAAGTTAGTGTGTAAGAGGAGAATGTTGTCTTCTTTTATTATTCTCTGCCTCACTACATTGAGACAGGGTCTCTTGGTGCACTAGAGGCTTGCCCTTTAGTCTGTGCTGGCTGTCCAGTGAGTTCCCAAGACCTGCCTGCCTCTACCCACCAGTTCTAGGATTACAGGCATACAGCTGTGAACAGTCTTTTATCTGGGTGCTGGGGATTCCAGCTCAGTCCTTATGCTTCCAGGGTAAGTCCTTACTCCTACTGAACCATTTCTCAGCTCAGGACTTGTCTTTTAAAGTTAAAAAAAAATAGTCTCCAAGTAAAAGGTCTTGCACACTGTAGGACTTAGTTAATATACTTTGCTCTTCTTGTAGCATGGACACCCCAGCAGTCCTAGGTGCCTCATGGAGTCAGGATGGATGTAGAAGGTGCTCAAAGGAACAGATGTAGGCAGGAAGGTCTACGGATAAGAGCGCCCATTTCGTCTAGCTTTTTGCTATGCCTTGAACCTCCTGATGCTAGGGTTCAAGCACAAGCAGATCAGATGTTTGGTCTGACTAGGCTTGATATGCCCAGGCACCTTGGAAGGCCTGAGCCTACACAGGAGGCAGAAAGAGCGTGCTATACTTATATCTTGAGTTGTTCTAAGTAACACCAAGCTTGATATGCTAGTATGGACCTAAGATACACAGTAATCTCTGTACTTACCTCCTATTCCAGGCAATTCTGAGCCAGGAATGCCCCACAGAGACCCAGATGTACACAGTCCAGAAGCCCACAAAGGAGTTTCCACTAGGAGAGAACAGCGATGATCCTAGCAGCGGGGAGTAACTGCGGAGGGCGATATCTGCGCCTCACATCTACAGGGACCAGTCTACTACAGATTCAATAATTTTCACTTTCCTCTCCTCCAGGCCACTGCCTTCCTCCCTTCTTATTGATACCTTTCCTTTACTCACCTGTAAGTGCAACCCACCACTCTCCCTCTGTGCTTTGACACCACCCATGGCCCACTTTTTGTGGGAGGACAGTGCTATTTCCTGCCAGGCCAAAGCGAAGCTGATTAAAGCTGAGTTGTGACAAGTTCTGCAAGGGGTGACTCACTTCCTGCAGGCAGGACTGAACAATGTGCCTGCGAAATCAGGGGGACAAATGACAAGCCTGCCTTTCTTCTCTGATTGTTTTTTTTTTTTGACATATTACCAATATGTCCTAAAATTTGACTTGTGTCCTGTGAAATGCTTTCCCCTTATTTTTTCCAGTTTAGCTTCTATACATACGGGTTTTTGCTTATTTTATGTGCTAAAATTGTTTACCTTCATTAAGTGAGGCCTTCCTACTTTCTTCATCGCCCAATTGAGAGGAAATAAACAACTTTCTTAGGCTTGAGTTATGTCTGTTCTTATGAATTCTCCTGAATGTTTCTATCTTTCCCAAATCTCTTAAACTCTTATAAATAAAAGTGCTTGGAGTACAGAAAAAAAAAAAAAAACAAAACCCAAACAAAAAACCCAAACAAACTAACCAAACAAAAAACCCAAATAAACAATATTGCATTAGACCCGAGGGTTCCCAGTGTGAAGCGAAAAGAAACTCTTGAAATTTCTCCCAAACGTGTTTCCTGATAGTAGGAGCAGAACAAGGCACTCATTATTCATATGTGACAATGACTAAGTCAATTAGCCAATTCAGACACGATGAACCAGATGGTTGGTGGCAGGACAGAGAGTGTGGGAAAATACAGTGGGTGTTGTGAGTTTTGCTACATTTTTGAAATGGTTATTGGATAATGGAGTCTACAATTTGGGAAAAATGGCACTCATTCTAAGTAGCTTCTCATTTATTTGAGCAAACAATAAAATTTACAAACAACTCAAGCTAGAATATGTTATTCATGCACAGGGAGGCATGGATGCTCAGGTTTGGTTGGGGGATAACAGCAGAGGTGGAGGTGGAGAGAGAATGCTGTGGTGGTGCCATGATTTCAGAAAGGGGTGTTCATCCTTGACCTGGAGCACCCCTGAATTACTATGTTCTTCCCTGGGAGTTGAATAGCTTCAGGACAAACTGTGACTCAACAGAACACACTTTGACTGACTCTCAGTTTATCTGTTCACTTGGACGAAGAATATCTGATTGGTGGATGCGTTTTTGGGAGTTTGGCTTTAATGTAGACTTTTTTGATTGCAGAACCAGGTAGACTTGTATCATTTAGTGCATATGACATAGAAGCCTAAAGGTAAATTTAGCAAATGATTTACCTGAATTACCTTGGGAGCCATAGCTCCCAAGAAAAGCTGAGAGAGAGGGAAGGAGGGAGGAAGAGAGAGAGAGAGAGAGAGAGAGAGAGAGAGAGAGAATATGAATGCAGACCATAAGATCTTAAAAGCAGAAGGGAGAGACCACATCCATGTGGGGGGCTTTATAATAAAAGTTAAGTTTGTGGAGCTAGATGGATTCCACAGTGGTTAAGAGCCCTGACTGCTCTTCCAGAGGTCCTGAGTTCAATTCCCAGCAACCACATGGTGGTTCACAACCATCTGTAATAGGATCCGATGCCCTTTTCTGGTGTGTCTAAAGACAGCAAAAATGTACTTACATAAAATAAATAAATTCATACATACATAAATAGAAACAAAGAGTAAAATAAAATTAAAAAAACTGACCTTGCTACAGGAACTGCTAATGTGTGTTTCAAAACAAGGAAGAATTTACTAGAAGCTATCAAGGATAAAGTTAGCCTTTATTAGTGGCCCTGTAAGCAACATGAAAAGACTGTATGGTACGCATCAAACATTGGCAGGTCATGATGATCTTCAAAGTGATCCAGTCCAGTGAAAATGAACTGGACTGTAAAAGAACTTTTCTGTAAAAGCAGGAGCCGTTCCAAGAACCACATGACCTGGGATGTAGTTTTCTCCTCATAAAAGGAGGCAACACAAAGAACTTCCAATGATGGTCAAAAAGACAATACAGGAGAACGTCAAAGTGTCAGAGGAATATTGGACAGTCTGAGTGGAGACAAACCAAAAGGCTTGCACTGCCCAGTATAAAAGCACTTTCACATCTCAATGACAGGCAGACAGTACAGGAGGAGTGAGAAAAATACTGTCTTAGGCTTTTATTGCTGTGAAGAGACCCATGACCTTGACAACTCTTATAAAGGACAACATTTAATTGGGGCTGGCTTACAGTTTCAGAGGTTTAGTCTATTTTCATCATAGCAGGGAGCATGGTGGCATCCAGGCAGACACGGTGCTGAGAGTTCTACATCTTGCTTGATCCACAGGCAGCAGGACACTGAGACACAGTTCCTCCAACAAGGCCACACCTCCAACAAGGCCACACCCACTCCAACCAGGACACACCTCCTAATAGTGCCACACCCTATGGGCCAAACATGCAAACACAGGAGTATGGAGGCCATTCCTATTTAAAACACAACATGCGGGATGATGGTAGGGAAAGTGCTGTGCAAAAGACAGGAATATTCATATGGGGGAGTAACCCAAATCCAAGAAGCTAGGATCAACATGGCTTACACCTTCTCAAAGGTCTTGTTATTGTGGCCTCAGAGCCTCCGCATGCTGCCGCAGTAGTCTCATCATATCTGTGATCTGAGACTGGGGTGACTTGAAGAATACTCTCTCCCTGTGTGTCATTTTATGGAATACATCCCTCCGTGATAAGGCATGAGCTGAAGGAGTAACTGTTAGAGACTCACTCTGCCACTCTCATGTGTAGGCTTAAGTTGGCATGAAGAAAGGGCAGTATGACCATGGCCACAGAAGGTGTGCAGCAGGAAACCTTAGGGATCTTTAGTATCTGTTAGTTATACCTGTGTAGGCAGAGCTTCATGGGCCATCACCAGGACCCACAAAGATTATACAATCTGGGCCTCCTGAGTTCACCCTCCAACCTTGTGTGTGGTGGTTGAATTATGGTCAATGGCAATATTAGGAGGTATAGCCTTGTTGGAGTAGGTGTGGCCTTGGAGTAAGTGTGTGTCTGTGGAGGTGGGATTTGAGGTCCTGTGCTCAGTCAAGCTCTACACAGTGTGGAAGCGAGTCTCCTCCTGATTGCCTGCAGAAGACAGTCTCTTTCTGACTGCCTTCAGATCAACATATAGAACTCTTAGTTCGGGCTGGAGAAATGGCTCAGTGGTTAAGAAAACTGGTTGCTCTTCCAAAGGTCCTGAGTTCAATTCCCAGCAACCACATGGTGGCTCACAACCATCTGTCATGGGATCTGATGCCTTCTTCTGGTGTGTCTGAAGATAGCTACAGTGTACTCATATAAATAGAATAAATCATAAAAAAAGAACTCTCAGCTCCTCCAGCACCAAGTCTGCCTGCACACTGCCATGCTTCCCACCACGTTGACAATGGACTGAACCTCTGAACCTGTAAGCCAGCTTCAATTAAACATTTACCTTTGTAAGAGTTGCCTTGATCATGGTGTCTGTTCACAGCAGTAAAACCCTAATTAAGACATCGTGTATTAGAGGACCATTCTCTAGATCGTGGGAGGAGTACAACCAGACAGCTCTCCAGTTATGCTAGGAGAGGAATTGCCATAAGTAACTGCGGTAGGAGTAAACAAAGCCTTAAGTTTGAATATGAAACATCCCCTTAAGGCTTTTCTGTGGAATGCTCGCTCCCTAGTCGATGGCCTTACTTTTAGAAGGTTCTGAAATCTGTAAGGTTTGACCTGGTTGGAGGAAGCATGTCACAGGGTGGGCGTCTTTGAAGGGGATCTCAAGTAGTGGCTTTTTCTTGTTCTACTGCTTCATGCCCATGGTTCTGTGAATAAGGACCTCTACCACAACACTATGTCTAGATATGTAGGGCCATTAGCCATGGGCTGGAACCCTTTAAAACCAGGAGCCTTCAGCTGTCCTTGCAGGTATGAGTCACAGTAGTAAGAAAGCTGACTAATTCACACACCTTCCTGTCCTACCTGACCTGCTAGTCTATGTGACCTGAACATGTCCTTTCACATTTCAGTGCCACAGCACCACCTTGGGCAAACATGGCTTTCTGTTGCTCTTCTGTCATAGGTTTTCTGTACCAACAAAATAAGCCCATTCAAGCTGAATTGAGAGTAGAAGAGGCAGGTTGATTTGGGGGCAGCTCTCAGTTGGGTTCACTGATTCCAAGAAACCAGAGAAATCACCACACAGACAGGGAAACACACACACACACACACACACACACACACACACACACACACACACACACATATACACACACACATACACAGGACAATGACAACAATGACACATGCAGGGAGATAGAGAGGCAGAGAGAGAGAGAGACAGAGACAGAGACAGAGACAGAGAGAGAGAGACAGAGAGAGAGAACAAAAGGTCTGGATAATATAAGGAAGAGCCTCTGGAGAAGGAGAAGCCCAGCCCCGGGGTTGGAAAGTTCAAGGATATGCCAGCCTTACCTTGTAACTGGTGGGGACCGAGAGATGGTGGAAGAACTTTGCTATGTTAAATAAGCACCTCATCCACCTGTCTTGCGTCTGACACTCAACATTCTTTTTTTTTTTTTTAAGTTTGGTGTTACTTTTTTTTATTGAATATTTTTTATTTACATTTCAAATGTTATTCCCCCTTCCCAGTTTTCCATCCATAAAACCCCTATCCCATCTCCCCCTTCTTCTATGAAGGTGGTCCCCCTCCCCAACCACCCTACCCTTCCCAGCTCCTCGCCCTGACATCCCCTACGCTGGCAGGAGGGTGATCAAGGTCTGCTCAGGTTCACCCTCCAGAATGAGTCACTGTATAGCCTCCTGCATAGAGATGTTTCAGTCAGTGATGGGTTGAACATACGACAGT
The DNA here is from genome assembly GCF_021556685.1 of Rattus norvegicus. Taxonomy (NCBI): domain Eukaryota; kingdom Metazoa; phylum Chordata; class Mammalia; order Rodentia; family Muridae; genus Rattus; species Rattus norvegicus. The sequence continues at coordinate 26,774,909 of NC_141549.1, forward strand.
GGTCCTATGAAATTATAATACATCTCAAATATTCCCATCTCCCAGAGATACACCAGCACCCTCACTTGTCTGTGGAGATACTGGTATATGTAAACCTGCCATGCCGGTCATCAAAGTTGAGCACAGTTATACCTAATAATGATCATGAACCACCATGTTTGTCGGTTTATGTATTTACCATTTTTTAAAGATTTGTTTGTTTCATTTTTGTGTATTGATGTCTTGCTTGAGTGTATGTCTGTGCACCATGTGTGCGTTTGATGTCCTTGGAGGTCAGGGAACACCAGGTCCCCTGAAACTGGGTGACAGAAGATTGCCAACTCCCTTGCTGTGGCTGGGACTCAGATTCACTGTAAGAGCAGCCAGTGCTCTTAAACACCCAGCCATCTCTCCAGTCCCACATAAAGTTTTTATCATGCTTACACACACACAGACACACACACACACACACACACACACAGACACACACAGACACATACACAGACACACACACAGACACACAGACACAGACACACACACAGATACACAGACACACAGACACACAGACATACACACACACAGACACACAGACATACACACACACAGACACACAGACATACACACACACAGACACACACACATGCACACACAGACACACAGAGACACAAACACACACAGACACACAGAGACACAAACACACACACACACAGACATACAGACACACAGACACACAGACATACACACACACAGACACACACACACAGACACAGACACAGACACACACACAGACACACACAGACACAGACACAGACACAAACACAGACACACACACAGACACACACAGACACAGACACAGACACACACACAGACACACACAGACACATACACAGACACACACACAGACACAGACACACACACAGATACACAGACACACAGACACACAGATACACACAGACACACAGACATACACACACAGACTCACAGACATACACACACAGACACACAGACATACACACACACAGACACACAGACATACACACACACAGACACACAGACATACACACACAGACACATAGACACACACACACACGCACACACAGACACATAGAGACACAAACACACACACACAGACATACAGACACACAGACACACACACAGACACACACACACACGTTTGAGACAGGCTCTCATGTTGCCAGGCTGACCTTGAACCTCCTGTAGAACAGGATGATGTTGATATTCTGATCCTCCTCTCCTCATCTCCAGAGTGAATGCTGGGATTGAGCGTGTTCGCGCACTCTCTTTATTGGTGCTGGAGATGGGATCCCTAGTGTTGTGCATTCTAGGCAAGTATTCAAGCAGTTCAACTCCATCTGCTGCCCCTGTTTGGTATACTGAAACCACTCTAGGTTGGTCCTTGAGGACGAATCCAGATGAACTCAGGCACTGTTACTGTAGGGGTGATGATAGCTCCGTGCAAGCTTTTACCTCGGGAGAACTTCCAGTGAGAAAACGGTAGGAGACAGTGATCCTGGCCTTGTACAGGTCTGGCTAATGTGCATATTTGCATCATTTTTAATCTTGTCAAGTTTAAACAGAAAATTTTGAATTTAAAAGTAGCAGCAAGTTCATGTAATGTGTAAAGACAAAATATTTTAGTGGGTTTACTTTTGTTTGAGGCATGCTATGGATGGTTTTCCTAAGTATCCTGGGCTTACCTGAACTCACGGCAATCCTCCTGCCCCAGCATTATGAGTGCTGTGATTGGAGCCATGACTATGGTCATTTAGAAAGAATATTTTTTGTAGGGCTGTACAGTGCATTTGGCTTTTAGTCAAATATTATGTGACAAAATAGCAAAAACAAACGACTAGAAAAATTTTAAGCTTTTAAGAATAAAGATGGTAGGGTGATTTAAATTTATTATTAAACATAATTTAAAAATAAATGTAGCATGGCCCATGAATACAGTGTATCAAGTCCACAGCAGCATATGGTGGAATCGTCTGTCTTTCCTCCCCACCCAGTCCCTGAGTCCCAGAGAAGCTGCTGGTCCTGCAGGCTCCATCAAGGAAGTGTCCCGCGTGGGTGTGCCATTTCAGTCTCATACTTTACAGCCATTGTATGTTTTCTTTATTTGGATATATTAAAATTGACCACTTTGGAATTACCTGAATTGTTCTATAATTGCTTTTTTTATTCAGTTGCAGAGATGAGCTCTACTCATTGGTGGCTTGGGAACAAAGGCTATGCCTTGTGGCCTAGCTGTCTGCTGGGTCACACCCCCGGGATTCGAGAGCCAGGCTGTCGTCTTGTACTTAGCTGTACCTCCAGCCCTTGTGTTTTACTTTTTGTTTGGTTTCAGTTGTCCAGGCCGATCTTGAGTTTGTTCCGTACCCCACACACCCCTTGAACTTATGATGCTCTGCTTCCCTCCTGTGAAGCTAGGACATCAGACCTGTACCACCAGGCTAGGCTCTAGCTGAGTTCATGTTCATACAACCAGGAAAACGGCAAATGATTCTTTCTTCGTGATGGATTGATAGACTGTAATTATTGAATAATACATAACCATAGTTAAAACAAAACCTTATATATGAAAACTATAACAGATTTTTATCAATAACTTTTGTTCCTTGTCGTCATATATGTTATATAGTACATGCTGGTTACTTTCTCCTACACTCTCTTATATCACTGCCAGCCCTGAGAGTCTTATAAATCTCTTTGTTGTATGTGTGTCCTTTTGTTTTCTTTTGTTTCTGACCGAGTTTAATGAGGTCTATCTATGTGAACATGGGTTTGAATGCTGGTGGACTCACCGTTCAGAATGCAATTATTTATTATGTCTCCCCTTCCAGAATCTGTTAGCTGCCAGTAATTTAACAGTAAATGACAGAACCCCAAGAGGCCCTCCCCATGGGTAGCTGACTGTTGGCCAGGGGCAGTCTGGTGTAGGCTCAGTGCGGGTAAATATAGTTGTTGTGAGTTCATGATTGCCATGTCTGTGACAGGCTTAGAAGATGGCGTGCCACAGAGCTTCTCTCTGTTCAGAGCTTAGGTTCTTTCTGCCCCTCTTCCAAGATGCTTCCAAGCTTTAAGGAGGTGGCATAAAAATGTTGTTTAGAGCTGAGAATGCAACAGCCTGGTAGTCTTAGTATCTTGTGAACTCCTGGGCCTCCATGTTCAGCTCCACTTACCACAAAAAGAAGTTTTCTTTGGTTAGGTCAATTTAACTATGCAGTAGCAGTAGGGACTCACTTAGGGTCTAAGACCTCGTCACTCATGGGATTCTGACTGGGTTGACAATCCTAGGCATGGATTACATACATGAATATGTATGGATAACACATATGAAATCCTGTCTTGTGGAGCAGGCCTCACATCAAACCAGAGAGCAGTTAGTTAGCCCATAACAAGAGCGTGTCACTCTTCCACCTATGGGAACACATTACATTCAGGCAGTTTGGGGCTGGAGAAATCAGTCAGCATCTAAAGAGTGCTTGTGGCTCCTCCAAAGGACCCAAGTTCAGTCCCCAGTACCTGTCTTGGGCAGCTCGCAACCACCTATAACTTCAGTTCCAAGAGATCAAGCCCCTGCTTCTGACCTCCAGGGGCACCTGCATGCATACCTATAGTAAACAAAGATGCACGCATGTATACATAAGTACAAAATGTTTAAATCTTTCAAAAACTTAAGTTTTAAGCCACTCATTCTGGCTTATGGATTCCACCCTCTATTTTCACATTCTTATCTACTACTGTTTTTTTTTTTTTTTTTTTTTTTTTGGTTCTTTTTTTTCGGAGCTGGGGACTGAACCCAAGGCCTTGCGCTTCCTAGGTAAGCGCTCTACCACTGAGCTAAATCCCCAGCCCCTCTACTACTGTTTTTATATTGCAGAAACGTTACTGTATTATATTGTGGAAATTGCCCAGTTTTTTCCTGACTTGACACTGAATATCTTTGCTGGCTTCTCTGCTCTTTGACTTCCATATACAGCTTTATGATGACTTTCTAAAGCAATGATACGATTATTGCTCATTGCTGAACTGGAGGCCTGGAACATGATTTCATTGTTTCTACCGCATTTTGCTTCTCAAAAATGTTTTCAGGAATCTCTCTGTGGCCTTAAGGGGCTCCCTTCTGTCTCCACCATCTTTCCCTTTCCCTGGGTCACGTCATGGGTTCATCTGCTTTTACTCCATCTGCTCATACTGGCACCAGCAGAAATGTCCTCATAGCTTCTGCGTGAGGCTCTCTCCCTTCCTTAGGCCCCAGATCCCACAGATGGTGCAAGGACACTGAGAAGGGTGTGGTGGGGCAGGGTCAAAGAGCTGAGATCATTGTCTTGACTGGGGAGCTAAGATTGCCTCACCCCACCCAGTTTCCCAAATGTTTTCCTTTCTTTTTCGCTTCGCTTCTCCTCTTGACTTTTTTTTTTTAATAATCGGAGTGTGACACATACAACATGTGTAAGTTTCAAGTGTGTACTTGGTACATTCGGAGCATATATATATATATATGTATATATATATATATATATATATATATATATATATGTGTGTGTGTGTATGTATGTGAATTTGTGTGTGTATATATATATGCGTGTGTATTTATATAAATATATATGATGAAAGAAAACACACACTTGTAAGCATTCAAAGACATCAATTTCCCCACGTTTCTTCCCAGTTACTCACCCACATCTGAATCCCCACTAATTAATTGTGCTGACTTTCAAAGAAATGCTGATTTTCATCCCTTTCTCAACTTACAGTCCTCTTCATTTTTCTCCCCTGAGGGTTTTTTTTTTAAATAATTTTCCCTAACTACATTCCTCAAAAGGAACTTCATGATACGTGGCTCTTAAAGGGCCTCTCACTGCATCCCACTGTGCCGATGGAAAACTGAGTCTGAGCTGTTAAATGATCAGTTTGATTTCACATGGTCACGTCTCACACAAGGAGCAGAGCCTGTACTGAGCTCAGACCGACTTGGCTCCCAGGTCTGAACGCCTTCCCTGTGAAGCCAGTGTCCTTGTACATGCTGTCTGCTCATGAATAATGCTTAGTAGATGTTTTCCCTAAGCACATGTGTAAAGTTGCATGTTCC